>NC_090745.1:52640664-52708164 GCF_036898095.1 Palaemon carinicauda | reverse complement strand
TATATATATATATATATATATATATATATATATATATATATATATATATATATATATATATATATATATATATATATATATATATATATATATATATATATATACCGTATTTCCCGTGTCATAAGACGCACCTTTTTTCTGAAAAATTACCCCAAAAATCACCCTGCGTCTTAACACTATAAAAAAATGTGTATAGGAAAGTTTGACAACCCTCAAACACCCAACTAATCACTTACAAATACTCACTCAACAGACATAAAATATAAACCACCAATTATCATTCATATGTAATAAAAAAAAAAAATTCCATATTATGCTCCGTTTATTATAGTGCAATAGCAAGTAATTTGTTTTGGTAATCAGCTGATGACTCGCTAACTTCCTTCTACAAGTAAACAACTGTGTAGTGGTCTCCTAGCAGACGATGCTATTACATTACATAATTTTATTACTGTAGTTGCTTATGCAGTATATATTCATTTTTTCATTTTTTATATTTTGTAATAAAGCAATATTTTGATCATGAATTGGTTGCCTGAGTTCCGAAATAATACAAACAAACAGTTACTGAATACACCTTAAAAAAAAAAACATTTCACTGTTAGTTGAGTGCAGTATTACCAAATTAGCAGAAAACTAGAGCTAGAGTCACATACAGTAGCAAAAGTAGTCCACCTGGAGGAATTTCTAGACTTCTTTGATCACTAATTAAGTTTGTGAGAAAATGTGTAGGCTATGTGATAAATATGGAAAATACTACTGGAATTTTACTTCTTTACCAAAAGTTTATTAACATCTGGCAACACTGCTTTTATGTAAACAGCACTTGGCACACTAAACAAATAGTTGTTGTGGCAACTACGACTGATTTCAGTGGTTTGTTTCATTACTATGTAAATAAATTGGGATAACTGGTGTTCAACTAATTAATATTATCTTAAGCATTTGTCAATATACCTAAAATACGAAAATTTACTGTGCTAGACAAAATCTCACTAGAGTTTCGGACCAGGAATTGCTGCTAGGAATTGTAAAATCTCAATTTTTTGTCCCAAAAATGCTTTGCTAATTTAAGGGTGCGTCTTACCACTTGTAGCGTCTTATTACACGGGAAATACGGTATATATATATATATATATATATATATATATATATATATATATATATATATATATATATATGAGCTAAGCACAGTCAGGTTGTTACTGTGTGGAATAAGTGAATGTCAACAGATCTGTCTTCTTTGTTAAAGGAAAGACGGTTAAAATGTGGCTTGGCTTGGCTTGGCACTCAAAAATGTTCGTTAAAAATTAGCGTCCCCAAAATCTCTCTCTATTGGTTCTTATAAGACTTTCGGGTCAAAACAGCCAATCATCGATCAGGGCATAGAAAGGCCAAGGTGGGCGCTTGAGCTGCCCATAGTTTTTTGTCAGTTAGAGTTGGGAGGCTTGAGTGTAAAGACCTATCGTCCGGGTCACGGGTGCCAGTATGAGTGCCAACAAGTACCATTTCTCTGAGGACTTTTTCTTAGTAAAGTAACGTAATGATAATTAGGGGCCGCCCTTGTAGCTTAAATAGAATATAGCAGCTGTGGAAAATTAACAATTCGACTATCATTTGTGCATGATCCTACCCTCTCTCATAATTAAGTGTATTAACCATAGAACGAAATTCCTCTATCTTTGTTTCACCAAGTTGCGAAGTATGAACCCCCCTTAATACGACCTAAATCTGGTCATATATATATATATATATATATATATATATATATATATATATATATATATATATATATATATATATATATATATATATATTTTTGGGCTCAAGCCATGTCGTCCTGATGGAAGTTCCTATAGGGTAGCTTCCTAGGGTATATTACAACTACGGCGATATTCCCAGAAAATTTACCTTAAGGTACCAGAATTCTAACTCCTGGAGCGAGTGTCCCTCGTGAAAGGGATATCGCGACATATCAGAGGACGTATTCTAGACACGTCACATGGCAATCTACATCCTGGACAGAGATTTCGTCTCGTAGGAGGTGATTGACGAGATACGAATTTGGGAAAGAAAAAGGGGGAGCCGCTCCCAAGGCTTCCCTATCCCCCGATTCGTATGCGTGCCTGGCACCAATCCTGGCGCCATCTGTATTCCTTTTTGCGTAGCTTAACAACTCGGTGTTTTTTCCTGTTTTTCTCGCAAATCTTGGATTTATTCGACTTTTCATGGCTTCTTCGTCTTCGTCGGCCTCTGATAAGTTGAGTATAGTGTCTGTTATGTATAAATGTAGGCTCTTGGTAAAATTTTGAGTGATTAATAGGATTAATCTTTGATACAAGAGCCGTAGCCTACCAGAGGTGTCCTGGACACTGTCGCTCGCTAGGTATAAATTAGTTAGTCAGAGCGACATTCCTGGTTATTTTGCTTTAATAAATTTTAGCTATTTAGCATTACATAGGATTTCCTTTCGTGCTTATTATTATTTGGCGAAGTATTCGCCATTCTGGCCTACGCTAGGCCATGTAGCCTAGTCGTTTGGTCCTAGTACTTCATGCATGATTTTGGTTTTTCTGAGTGTAATTAAAATTTTATTGAAGCTTTAGGCTATATTTTATACATTTTAGACTGTGTGGAATATTTCCAAGATTGTATACGTGTGAGTTTCGGTGAATTAGGTAATCGATTCTCTTGGTGCCTAGGCTAATTGCTTATGGAGCCTTAGTATACTTTATCATACTCCCCGGTTGCTTTCTTTTCTTCGGAGAAGGTATGCAATCCCTTTCCCTCTGTTTAAGCCTTGGGCTTATCCCTAAGTGGTTTTTTCCGAATTTATTTTCAATAAAACTATACTAGGGTGTTACTGTACCTTCCTGTTCCTGTAGTTATGGTTCAAGAGGGACAGAACAACAGAGTTTTTAGTCTGAGTCTGTGTTGTCTGGCTTGGGGCAGAGTCCCCCTCGCTGACCTAACACATACAAAGGGAGCTTAGCTCCCTTAGGTCACTACCGAAGGTTTCTGTAGTTATGATTCCTTCTTTTGTGATCTACCAGACTAGTCCTGTTGCTGTTCTCGGGGGAGGATAAGTTCTTCCCTTGGGAGTAGCAACGCCTTCCTTGCTTTGGTGCTCTGGAAGCTGGCAAGTATTGCTGGCCTTTCCCCTTAGATCTCCCTTAGGCTAAGATAAGTTTCTTGGCTGCGGGTGATCTGTCACTAAAGCAAGGTTGGCAGGACCCTCTTGTCCCTTCCCCCTCTATCTCCGTAATGGCCTAGCCATTACTGTACTGTACCTTGCCGGCCGGCAGAGCTGGCCGGCAGGGGTCTTACTGTACTGTACGTCGTTCTACTTCTGGACCTAGTATAGGTTGGGATGTGGAATTGACTCAGCCCATTGCCGGCCGGCAGAGCTGCTGGCCGGCAAGGGTCTTATGTTTTCGAGTGCTGCCCGGACCTCTCTTGGTCCCTCATCCATGCCTGCCGGCAAAGCCGGACGGCATTGGTCAAGGAAGCCTGAATTAGTTTCTCCCCTTCCTTATATGCACTCTTTCGGTTGCCGGGCTTGGAGGTTGTGTACACTCTTATCCCGGCATCCATTCTATTTTTCTTCTAGTGCTGTACCTGTCCCGGCTGCTGGCCTATGAGGCCGGCAGCCGGGCAGGTGTAGCCCTCTGGTTCTTTTGCTGCCGGCTGGCATCGGTCTTGTACCTTTGCCGGCCGGCTTATGTCAGTCCTTGTCTGCCGGTCACCAAGAGTGTGGCCGGCAGCTGGGTACTACCTTGTGTAGTTGCTGGCCGGCAGCCATTGCCGGCCAACACTGGCTGTTACCGGCCGGCAGTTGCTGCCGACCGGCACAGGCATTTGAACCAGAGTGCTGCCGCCCTATAGCTGTTAAGTAGTATACTTTAAAGCTAGTTGTGGTGTGTGCCGGCCGGCAAAGGCAGGCCGGCACACATCCCCCTATACTGTACTAGTATTCTTCTGTATAGCATATACAGTAAGAAGAAAGCTATAGTAAAGGTTTTGGTACAGCACTGTATCTTCTAACACTATTGTGTTTTCTTGCACATCCCTTTGCTGTTGCCCTCAGATAGGAAGCTGAGTTCTTCCCTGTCTATTATCCAGGATTTTAAAATCATTGCTTAGGTGTGAGCTCCACCTGTTTCCTCTGGAAACCTTGCATTGGTTACTCTAGAAGAGATAAACCATTTTTGATTTTATTATCTGGAAGGCTGCAACAATGGGTTGTGAGGAAAACACAAGTGTGTGTCTTTCCTTTCTGAATTGTTATGCTATACTATGCCTATGCAGTGATACATAGTTCACTTGATACTCATGGAAATTTCTTCTCTTTACAGAAGGACACTCCGAAGTGGGGAAGTGCTTTCTGCAATGTCAGCAGCAAGAACCTCTGCGGACATGAGTTTTGTAGGAGACACGCAGCATACGCTGTCTCCAAGGATGATCTCCGGTATTGGGACCCTCAGGTATGTACTGTGTGCACTAACCTGATTAATGAGACATTTAACCCTGGATAGGTACGCTCCTCGGACACCCCTTTAAGGGTATACTCGGACGCGAACGACCCCGACGCCAAAAAAAATTCTTGAAAAATCAGTTTTTGCAGTAACCTCTTTTTTTCTTTTGCCAAAAAAAACTTCAATGAATGCTTAAAACAACTGTAAAGATAAATACTACTCATCTGCAGAAAAATTATTTATTATAAATATTTTTAAAAATTAAGTAGAAAAAAAAACACCTGACATAAAAATTCATAAAAAAAAAGTTTATACATATATACACAAATCCTTTTAGGAATTGATTCTTGAATGTTTAGGACACATCTTGATGTATTTTGGATGAAGTCAGACCCATGGAGGTGAAGATCTGAAATGAGAAAAAAAGGGTAACTTTTTTTGGCCAAAAAAATTTGTCCAAATTTCATGAATTTTTTTGGGTACCCAAATGAAATAGGAAGTGACTAATTTTTTTAGGGAATAAACATATGTTATCCTAAAATAGAAATATGTAAAAAAATCTTCATTAATTTGTAAATTACATTTATATCAGGGGCCATATCTAAAGGTAATTTTTTGAGTACTTAGAAATTTCGTAAAAAAATACATATATTTAATATATAATATGATATTTATGCAGGTAAAAATATACCAAAATATCACAAATTCTATAGGGAACAAGAATATATATAGATAAGGCAACTTACGCTTCGGATATGTCCACAAAATGGCCGCCAACCACACTGACTCAGACTCCCTAATCTGCCACTTGAAATGTAGGAAGGGTATGTCAATTTCAAGGTGTTATTTACTAATCTAATTATTATTGGATATGCATAAAAATTGTATGGTGGGTTGCTGGATAATTGTCGATTATTTTACGACTATAAAATTAAAATTCTGACCCAAAAAAAAATTTTTGAAGGGAAATAAAATCGAAAAAAAAACAAAAATGTGAAACAATATAATATTTTAGCTAAAAAAATTTGATGATATTCAATCAAAAAAGAAGTAAACAAAATTTTCCGACAAATAAACATCTAGAGGAATCATTACTCTGTGATAGTTCCTTAGTACGTAGTAATTTTGAAAGAAATGGGAAAAAACGAAAAAATGGTAATCACCGGAAAATCGAACACATACCTATATATACGCCATATCTGGCTAAAAAAAAAAGATAGGCATGGGTAGCCAGATCATCTAGAAACACTTTCCAACACTATAAAAATATAAGTTTTGCGACACTACTTGCCAATTCCTTACGGTAACATGACTAAGCAAAAAAAATGCAAAACAAATAAAAAGGGGCACTCGCGGAAAAATGGCTAACATTCTAATATACGGCATTTCAGAAAAAAAAAAAATTCAGCCACGTGCTAGGCAAACCATCAAGGCACATTTTCCGACAAATAAACATCTAAATGAATCATTACTCTGTGATAGTTCCTTAGTACGTAGTAATTTTGAAAGAAATGGGAAAAAATGGCAATCACAGGAAAATCGAACACATACCTATATATACGCCATATCTGGCTAAAAAAAAAGATAGGTATGGGTAGCCAGATCATCTAGAAACACTTTCCAACACTATAAAATTATAAGTTTTGCAACACTACTTGCCAATTCCTTACGGTAACATGACTAAGCAAAAAAATGCAAAACAAATAAAAAGGGGCACTCGCGGAAAAATGGCCATTCTAATATACGGCATTTCAGAAAAAAAAAAATTCAGCCACGTGCTAGGCAAACCATCAAGGCACATTTTCCGAGAAATAAACATATAAATGAATCATTACTCTGTGATAGTTCCTTAGTACGTAGTAATTTTGAAAGAAATGGGAAAAAACGAAAAAATGGCAATCACAGGAAAATCGAACACATACTTATATATATGCCATATCTGGCTAAAAAAAAAATAGGCATGGGTAGCCAGATCATCTAGAAACACTTTCCAACACTATAAAAATATAAGTTTTGCGACACTACTTGCCAATTCCTTACGGTAACATGACTAAGCAAAAAAATGCAAAACAAATAAAAAGGGGCACTCGCGGAAAAATGCCCAACATTGTAATATACGGCATCTCAGATAAAAAAAAAAAGACATGCACGTGTTAGCCCAACCATCAAGGCACACTTTCTAACACATAAACATGAAAAAAAAAATCAATAAAATACGGCAATTCCTTACTATGTAGTAAATTCTTACAAATATTGAAAAAAAAACAGAAATTGGCAACCGCACTTAAATACCCAATATACCAATAACTACGTCGTATCTGACAAAAACAAAGTCACGCATGGGTAGCCAGATCATCTAGACACACTTTCCAACACTAAAAAAGCAAAAGTTTTACGACACTATTTGGCAATATCTTACGGAAAAATGACTTGGCAAAAAAATGAAAAAAAATGAAAAAGGGGCACTCGCAGTAAAATGCCCAACATTCTAATATACGGCATCTCAGATAAAAAAAAAGACATGCACGTGTTAGCCCAACCATCAAGGCACACTTTCTAATACATAAACATGAAAAAAAAATGAATAATATACGGCAATTCCTTACTACGTAAAAAATTTTACAAATATTGAAAAAAAAACAGAAATTGGCAACCGCAGTTAAATACCCAATATACCAATAACTACGTCGTATCTGACAAAAACAAAGTCACGCATGGGTAGCCAGATCATCTAGACACACTTTCCAACACTAAACAAGCAAAAGTTTTACGACACTATTTGGCAATATCTTACGGAAAAATGACTTGGCAAAAAAATGAAAAAAAAGGAAAAAGGGGCACTCGCGGTAAAATCGTCCTCGTGGTGATGAACGACATTTTAACTAAAAAAAAAATCATGCACATGGTAGCCAAACAATCCACCAAGACTTTCCACAACTGATAACCTATACAAGTTGCACCATTCTACGACAATTTCATAATACGTAATAACTTTGATAATTATGCAAATTACCTTAGAAGGGTAAACTCGGTCGCGCTCGACCCCGACGCGTCTCAGAAATCGGGGAAGGAGTACAGCTACAGCAATGCACATCTGGACACTACTAGAGCGTGTAGGGGAGACACCTCCTGCAGGTCGATCACCCACAACTTCAGTCACGGGGGTGAGTCACGTGAGAAAAACCTCTTTTTTTTTACGCTCAGGGTCGCGTACGACCCACCGTACCTATCCAGGGTTAAATAGCTAGGAAGAAGCTTCGTACCTGGGTAAGGGGCTTCCAAAAGAACACTTCTGGCCCTTATCTTCCAAGTGAGAAGATGAGGGCGTATCTTTTCCCTAAGGCATCAGCTGATGCAGTGATTCCCCAGCCTCAAGAGGAGATCCCCTAAGTTCAGATCCAGGTGGATGCTGAAGTCGCGGTCGCGATGCAAGACATCCAGCTAAATGACAGGATGTCTGATGTGGACGGGTGTCAGGAGGAAGACCTCCTGGCAGAAGCCCAGGATGAAGTTCAAGCCCCTCTACATCGGCCGGTCTCCCAGTAGAGCTGGGACAGGCCCTCTCTTCTATTGTTGGAATGATCCAACAAATGCAGAAGGAGAATCAGGAGAAGGCGGCTGCAATGGAACTGCGAATGCAGTGCCTTGCAGAATCACATGGGCCCCAGAAAAAGCTCAATGTGAAAGACCTTCCCTTGTGCTCAGATGCTAACCCATGGAGGTATGCTGAGCACATGCCGATGACGACTGGAAAGATCGTCATCTCGGATAAGCTGGGCTCAGTTCCCCTGGAGGGTGGAATTCTGGCCCAGAAAGGCATCATATCCGGACTGTTATGTCCGGCTGAGGAAGGAACCAGCTTCAAAGGAGGAGACAGAGCCGAAGGAGGTCATAGTGATGGACCATGCTAAGGCTCAAGCTCTACTTTCATCCTCGATGAAAGAGAGGGGCTTCTCTAACTCAAAGGTAGCTGCATTGAATAGGAAGCTCCCTTCCTTTGTGTCCTCGCCTACTAGAGCCTTCCCCCTTTTACAGAAAGGGTTTCTGGCTGTACTAAAAGCAATCGAGGCCGGCAAGTCTTGCCCCTCCCTAGAGGAGTGTAAACCCTTGTCGCTGGCCCTGCCTATGGACCACAAAGACTGGAAGGACGTCCATCTTACGTTCTCAGTGGGAAAGTTGGAGGCTGATATTGCCGGACGTCAGTTCGGCAAGGACCTCCCTAAGCTGTCTGACTTTCTTTTGCGAAGTGAGTTCGATACAAAAGAAAGACTGACTGCCTCAATGTCTCTTCAGACTACTCTCGAGACGATGGCAAGTGACCCCAAGCTTGTAGGGAGTTCGTGTTTACCTCGGCTACGGTGAGGCACGAGCTAAAGAAACTAATCTCCTCCAACATTTGGGGAAAAGACCTTTTTCCCTACCGACTTGGTCAAAGAAGTTGTTGATAAAGCCGCCTTGGAGAATAGAAACCTTCTCCAGAAGTGGGGCCTGGCTATCAAATGAAAGTCTTCCCCGGATGAGGGTCCTCAACCAAAGAGGAAGACTATGAGGAATAGGCTACCGTCTCGGCCAGCCAAGCCTCTTAGACAGCAACAGCAACTGCAATTGCCATTGCCCCCAGTGCCCCAGATCGTGGCACAAACCCTGACCACCGTTCAGTGGGTACCCCAGGCCGTGTCGACACAGTCCACGGCATTCACCCCAGCGTTCGAAGGGCAGTCTACTTCCTTTCGAGCAAAGCCTAGAGGAGCAGCCAGAGGCTCGTCTAGACGCCCCTCAAGGGGAAGAGGATTCAGGGGTGGTCGTGGTCAGAAAGGCAAGAACTCAGGACGGCAGTCCAAGCGAGGTGATACCGGTAGGAGGGAGACTTCTGAAATTTTGGGATCGGTGGACCTTCGATCCCTGGGCCCACAGCCTACTCAAGAATGGACTGGGCGGGAGCTGGTACAGCACTCCACCCCCGTACCTTCGGTTTTTCCAACACTCCACCCCCGTTATGGAGGAGTACGTTCAAGAACGGTTGGAGAAAAAGGGTGAAGCCCATCAATTTCTAAGGGAGGCTGTTTTGTGTTCCCAAGAAAGACTCGGAAAAGCTCAGAGTCATTCTGGACTTGTCGCCACTTAACAAGTTCATAGTGAATTGCAAATTCAAAATGCTAACACTGCAACACATAAGGACCTTACTGCCCAAGAGGGCATATTCCGTCTCTATAGACTTGTCAGACGCCTACTGGCACATTCCAATTAGCCATCGACTCTCCCCCTACCTAGGGTTCAGGCTACAACGAAGACTATACGCCTTCGGAGCCATGCCATTCGGGCTAAACATAGCCCTAAGGATTTTTACGAAGCTTGCGAGCGTAGCTCTCAAACAATTTCGCCTAAAGGGAATTCAGGTAGTAGCCTACCTGGACGACTGGTTGGTGTGGGCAGCATCCGAGACAGAATGCTTGCAAGCTTCCAGTCATGATCCAGTTCCTAGAGTACCTAGGCTTCAAGATCAACAGAAAAAGTCTCGACTTTCTCCATCTCAAAAGTTCCAGTGGCTAAGATCCACTGGGACCTTTTGTCACACCGTTCTCCACCCCGGCGAAGAAAAGGAAGGAGATAGCGGGTTCTGTCAAGAGACTTCAAGATTCCGAAAGGATATCAAGACACGAGCAGGAGAGAGTACTTGAATCAGTCCCAGAACTGCAGATAGACCTCTTTGCGACGAAAGACAACAAGAAGTTGCCCCTGTACGTGCCCCGTACGAGGACCCCTTAGCGGAAGCAGTGGACGCGATGTCCCTCGACTGGAACAGATGGTCCAAGATTTATCTGTTCCCTCCTCACAACCTTCTGTTGAGGGTCCTCAACAAACTGAGATCCTTCAAAGGGTAGCGGCAATAGTGGCCCACAAGTGGCCGAACAGCGTGTGGTTCCTCCTGGCATTGGAACTGTAGCTGAAGTTTGTACCACTACCAGATCCAGTTCTGACCCAGCGAGTCCAGAAGTCAACTGTCTGTGCTTCATTACAGAAAACCCGGACCCAGCAGTTCATGATTTTCTCTCCCTAGCGGTGAGAAAGCGTTTCGGGATTTCGAAAGCCAGTATAGACTTCCTTGAGGAATATAAATGCAAATCTACTAGAAGGCAATATGAGTCATCTTGGAGAAAATGGGTGGCCTTTTGTCAAGGCGAAGATTCCGCAGGAGATCTTGACAGACTTCTGCTTATCTTTTTTCCCCACCTCCATGGTCAAGGGTTGGCAGCGAACACGATTTCAGCGTGTAAGTCTGCTTTGACAAGACCCATTCTATATGCCTTCCAGGTCGACCTAGGTAACGAGATCTTTAATAAAGTCCCGAAAGCCTGTGCTAGGCTCAGACCTTCAGCACCTCCAAAGCCCATTTCATGGTCTTTAGACAAGTTCTTCACTTCGCTTCTCTGTTGAGCAATGAAGAGTGTGCGTTAAAGGATTTGACACAAAAAGTTATTTTCCTATTTTGCACTCGCGTCCGGGGCCAGGGTTAGTGAGTTTGTAGCCTCTCGAGAGAGGCAGGTCGTGTTCAGTTCCTGGATGGGGAAGAACTGAACCTGTTTCCGGATCCTACGTTTCTCGCCAAGATTGAGTTACCCACCAACAGGTGGGGTCCCTGGAGAATCTGCCCTCTGAAAGAAGATGCATCTCTATGTCCAGTAGAATGCCTAAAGGTCTATCTTCATAGAACTTCAGACTTCAAGGGTGGTCAACTATTCAGGGGAGAAACATCAGGCTCAAATTTATCTCTGAATCAACTCAGACCGAAAATGACATATTTTATTCGCAGAGCGGATCCTGACAATACACCCGCAGGTCACGATCCGAGGAAAGTTGCCTCATTCTTAAATTTCTTTAATTGTATGGATTTTGAACATCTCCGTTCATACACTGGCTGGAAGTCTTCCAGAGTGTTCTTTCGCCACTATGCGAAGCAAGTAGAGGAATTAAAAGAGATCTGGGGTAGCAGTGGGTCGCGGTGTTAACCCTACTGTTTAACTCTGCGAGGAACAGTGGTCTTAATTGGGACGATTAATTCCAGGGTGAGTGTGTAGTTACATACTGTACTACAAACTAAGTGAGGGCACTGTGTTGCCCATCCAGACTGTTCCATTTCCGAAGGTGAACCTAGCATAAGTGCAGACATGTGTGCCGAGCGTTTCTAACGCTAATGTCATTGATTTGTAATACAGGCTTTTATGACTTTGATACCTCGGTATCATAAAAGTGGCATCTAATGTTTTTTCTTTCAGACAAACAAGCTCTGTTTACTATCATACTTATGCTTAAAGTTTTGGGTTATCCTCTTCTTATATATATATATATATATATATATATATATATATATATATATATATATATATATATATAATTGTGGTTAACCTGTCTATTTATTGCCTGTCAATAATCTGGTTCTTGAGAACCTTGCGTCTCCTTCACCTGTGTCAATTTATTGATATAATTGAGCATTCATTCTATGTACCTTATCTGGGATAACTCTAATAGAATTGTTCCTTTATGCAAGCTATGTTGCATTGGTTTTCCTCCTATGCGGATATAAAACCTTTGTCCAATACAAGTATTGTGCGGAAAACTGGTCGATATTTCATATTGACGCAGTGGTCCTTTACAAACTATGCTTTACTTAATATAGGGCGAGACCACTATATTAGCTTGCCTGGTATTCATACATAGATATATGTACTCTTCGAGACTTTTCCAGAGTCTAGTAGGACTCTTCCCTGTAGGGGGCAGGAAGCTCTAACATAGTTTATAGTTAGTTGAAAAGATGTATAACGGTAGCATCTTAGGTCTCTAGGTCTAGTCGACCTGGAAAAAATTACCTCCGGGGAGTACGGCACGTTCTGAGAATCCACAGATACAGTAATGTTCTGGTACACTTCCATCAGGACGACATGGCTTGAGCCCAAAAAACGGATTTTGAGCGAAGCGAAAAACCTATTTTTGGGTGAGATGGCCATGTCGTCCTGATGGACCCGCCCTTGCCTTTCTAAGAAAGGGCTGTAGGACCCCTCCCTACATACGGTATCTGTAGTACCTCGTGTACGCTACAAGGAATACAGATGGCGCCAGGATTGGCACCAGGCACGCATACGAATCGGGGGATAGGGAAGCCTTGGGAGCGGCTCCCCCTTTTTCTTTCCCAAATTCGTATCTCGTCAATCACCTCCTACGAGACGAAATCTCTGTCCAGGATGTAGATTGCCATGTGACGTGTCTAGAATACGTCCTCTGATATGTCGCGATATCCCTTTCACGAGGGACACTCGCTCCAGGAGTTAGAATTCTGGTACCTTAAGGTAAATTCTCTGGGAATATCGCCGTAGTTGTAATATACCCTAGGAAGCTACCCTATAGGAACTTCCATCAGGACGACATGGCCATCTCACCCAAAAATAAATTTTTCGCTTCGCTCAAAATCCGTTATATATAATGTATATATATATATATATATATATATATATATATATATATATATATATATATATAAATATATATATATATATATATATATATATATATATATATATATATATATATATATATATATATATATATATATATATATATAAATATATATATATATATATATATATATATATATATATATATATATATATATATATATATACATCGGGCAGATAATTATGAGAGGGTGTCTCTATTTTTATTATTATTATTATTATTATTATTATTATTATTATTATTATTATTATTATTATTATTATTAACTAGCCTACAACCATAGTTGGAAAAGCAAGATGCTATAAGCCCAAGGACTCCAACAGGGAAAATGTGAAGTGTATCACCAAGGAGTACCCTCAAATCGGCTCTTGGCACCAGTCTCTCCATCGCTCAGGCAAAGGCATCAACACGCCATGAGAAGCAAACAACCCACATTTTCTAGTTGCCTGATTATGTCTATGTCGAAGCGAAAGGCCCATTTTAAAAAATCATAACTATTTCCTCACAATTCCAAAAACCAGGGGTCAGCAACCTATGGCAAGCGGAGTGCTTATCTATGGAACGGCATTTGATTCGAAGGAGCAAAGAAACACGAGAGAGAGAGAGAGGGAGAGAGAGAGAGAGAGAGAGAGAGAGAGAGAGAGAGAGAGAGAGAGAGAGAGAGAGAGAATGTGTATTGTGTATCATTACTCTTATCTTTATGGTTTATTTACTTTATGATTTTAATTATCATATCTATCTAATTAGCTATCTTCTTTCTATTTATCTATCTATCTATCTTTATATTTATCATTCTATATATAATATTTATCTATCTTTTTTCCTATGATATGTGCCAGTCAGCACAAATACGATTTTGCATGCCATAATCCAGGATTAAGTAATTTCCCCGATCAGGTCAGATCTTCTACCAGATCATGATCTCTTTTATAATTCCCTTGAAATCTTGATTATGCTACCCGAATATAGTCTCTTTTACAATTCCTTGAGATTTTGATTACTCAAGGGGCCTATCAACCCTTGGCCTGCTTTGTATATAAACTGTTGTGTTCACGCATCAAATACAGTATTCTTTTGTCAATCATCTTGTCAATATCTCCTAATGTTACATTGGTGACCCCAGAGTTTTTTTTCCCGACGACGACCCAGCTCTTCACACACTTACTCCATCCTACCAAATGACTATCTGCTCTACCTTTCTGCCTACCGACATCAACCTGCCCGCCGTCGATATTACAGATACAGTGAATTAAAAAAAAATGTTTCGTACTTCAGGTGAGTTTACACTTACACAGTTTTGTGTTACGGGCAGTTACGGCGTTGGTTCACAAGAAACCGCCAGTAAACCAACGCGGTGTGAGCCAAAAATGACCATTGTTAGGGGGTGTGGCGCGTACATGTGTTATGTGTGATGGGCATGTTACAGCATGTTGTTGCAGTAACATTGCGGTGTCTTGCGAAGTGTTTCGGTGTTGGTGCGGTTTTATGGTGCTACTGTTACATCATAACATATACTGTATATATATATATATATATATATATATATATATATATATATATATATATATATATATATATATATACATATATATATATACATATTTATATATACATATATATATTTATAAATATATATATATATATATATATATATATATATATATATATATATATATATAAATATATATATAAATATATATATATATATATCTATATATATGTATATATATATATATATATATATATATATATATATATATATATATATATGTATATATATATATATATATATATATATATATATATATATATATATATATATACAGTGGGCTTGGCTGGTGAACCTGTGTAGGTATATGAAGTAGTTAGCATATTTATCATAAGTAGCTTACACACGGGGCTCTTGATCGGTAAGGTACTGTAGCTCAAGTGTTACTGCTTTAGTGACAATAAGTCTTCTTATGCTATGTTTGGAAATATACTCGTGTGTGTAATTCAAATACCTTTATTCAATAATCAACTCTGGCTTAGCAAAACAGTTTTCTCCAAAGAACCAGGTTATGTGATCATTACCGCTAGCTTCTTATTAAAAGGATAATTTGATACAAAATCAATTATCATTTCTCAATATACGTAATAATAGCTACACATCTTGCCGTACTCATAAGTTTATCAATTGATTTAATCAGACTTGTAATGGCATTAATGTACATCACCAACTACCGTGTTATTATTTTAACTCGATGGCGTCATAGAAGCGAGGTAATTCTATATATCTACCTTTCGTTCTCGATAGAGACAGGCTGACAAACAATCTATTATACACTTAAACTGACAGAGCGAAACATATGTGTTTATGCCATTAAATTATGTAAATGCATTTCGGAGTATTAGAAACACAAAGACATGTTAGACAGACAGAAAAGCTGACATGGTAGGAAAAATATTGGGAGTGAGAGAGATAAAAAGACTGACTTGTAAGCATCTTTGAGAGAGAGAGAGAGAGAGAGAGAGAGAGAGAGAGAGAGAGAGAGAGAGAGAGAGAGAGAGAGAGATATGCAGCGAGCCTTTGCCTTCAGATATTTGAAATTGTCTGTAGAAGAGAGAGAGAGAGAGAGAGAGAGAGAGAGAGAGAGAGAGAGAGAGAGAGAGAGAGAGAGAGAGAGAGAGAGAGAAACTGATATGCAGCGAGCCTTTACCTTCAGATTTTTGAAATTGTCTGTAGAATTATTTATAAATCTACATCATCTTTCCTATTTCTATATTTTAACTAGTAGCTTGTAATATCCTTCCTTTTCGATATTCTTGTTTTCTTCAGGCCTAACCAAGAAAAGGCATTGGCTTCCCCCATAACTATTGCTTCTGCTCTCAAAACTAAATCTTGATATCCCAAAACCGTATTTACATAATGTGTAAACAGCACAGCCATGATCGATAATAGCAGCTACCTTCTGACAACCTTGGCTAACTCCTCAATCAGAGCAGTTGTCATCAGAGCAAAGGGTTTGTAGCGAAATACACGCCAGCCTAAGGCAACCTAAAATCTTTGTAGATGATGTAACACACCGCACGCCCCGCAAAATGTGCGTGCCATTTATGAATCATGTATGAAGGCGCTGTAAGGGCACTGCACAAGCGCCGCAAGCCTTCGTAACATTACGCCCTAACACTTCCGCACAGGAGGTATGAATCTGCACCCAGCCGCGCATCATACGATGTAGTGTGGTGTGACATGGTATCTTGCGGACCTGTGCAGGTTCTTACGATTTCCTGCGACTTAATAGGGTTGGTAGACGCCGCGCAAGATTTTGAATTCATTTAAAATCTTTGCGGCTCCGTACGACATTAGGCCTTGTTTGGCGGGCTGTGCCAGACATTGCCAGTGGCGCTCTTACCTTTCGGTGCTATTTCTGGCAGTTTCTTGCGAAACCTCACCATACCTGCCCGTATGACAAAAGTGTGTAAGTGTAAACCTACCTTTATGATGGGGAGCACTTAATTGCAACGAGATGTAGACGAGTATGAGATCTGTTGGTACCAGAGAGCTCCCACCAGCTGTTCGCATTGGTCACAAAGCACTGATGCATCAGTGACTCTTTAGCCGCTGTACGTAATATTCTATCTAGTTAATTATCAGCATTGCTACTTCATAAAAAGTCAAGCTCCATGTCCTATTGTTTCAGTCATCATGGACAAATAACTTTGAATTTATTCTGCAGAATGATCGTTGTGTGTGTTCTCTCTGCTGCTAGAATGTCATGTGCCACACATCAAGTGTTAAAGGACACTGAAACAAAACAAGAGCAGACTTTCAAGGATAGTGCTGACAGGGCTAAGGGAATTAATCAAGCAGTATCCCACTATGAGAAACAAAGTAATGTGTTCAAAAACTTGAATGCTAGCAAAAATAATGAAAATGAAGCCAGTTACAAACTAGATCTGTGTATTGCTAAGCATATAAAGCCTTTTACTGATGGAGATTTTATAAAAGCACCTTTCCTAGAGTGCTCTGAGGTGTTATTTTATGGCATATCAAACTCAAAATAAACACATTACCATCTCAAGGTAATGTGTACATGAGGAGCTGTGTTGCCTAAAACCTATGCATGGCACTGCTAAGGGAGAAGACATACAGAAGGCATTCACTGACCAATTTGAGAACGGAGGGGTAGATAGGAAATTTTTTTTAAATAACAACAGATGATGGTGCTATGGTACAAAAAATCCAGGGTTTTACTAGTATGATTAAGGATATAATTGGGCACTTCATTTTGAAATTGCACTGCATAGTTCATAAGAAAACTTATGTGCCAAGATCTCAAGTTCTGATCTCAACAAGGTGCTGGTTACTGTTACAAAAGTAGCAAATTTTCTAGTTGCACACTCTTCTCTTATGCACAGGCATTTTCCAGCTTTCCTTGAAGAGGAGGACGGCATGTCCGAAGATATACCCTTGCACTGCAGTGTTAGGTGGTTAGGCTGTGGGGAGGTATTCGAGAGATTTTTGGGATGCTTTGATGAAATCAAAATTTTCTTATCATAAAAATGCAAAGACTATCCTAAGCTAGATAACATATTGGATGAGAAACTGATATTTCTCTCAGACATCACCAAACATCTAAATGACCTCAACCTTCTGTGAAAGGTTCAGAAAAAAGTAATGTGTTTGTATGATACTTTGAAGGCATTTGTTGTAAAGCCTGCAGTTAACTCGTCAGATGTCAAAACTAGTTCTTCCCGTTATTGCAAACACTTGAAGAATCATTAGCAATTCTTCCTGTCAACACTACTGATCTTCAGTTCTACATGCAAGAATTAGACTCTGAGTTCTAAATTAGATTTCAAGATTTTCAACACATAGAGTAAGACAGTTTTTTCATTCTCAATCAGACCAAACACCTTTAAATAAAATGACTTGGATACGACTTTCTTTGAGTGGATGAAAACTAAGAAGTTGGAAATGCAGTTAATTAACTTTCAGGCCTCATCGTTGTGATAAGCTAAATTTAAAGATATTCGAGAAATACTGGAATCTAGTAAAATTGATCATACAGCCTCTATTTTAAGTTCCTGGGCATCACTGCCTGATAAATTAAATTGCATGAAGAAAGTAGCTTTTCCACTGCTATCAACATATGAATCCACATATCAATGTAAGCAGATATTTTACATGTATGAAATACATCCTCAACCCCCATCAGAACAGGCTTAAAACGAGTCCAAATATTCACCTTAAATTTCAACTTTGGCCTTTGGGAAGCAAAGGTAATAATCACTTTGTCATGGTAAAGTGTAAACTTAAAATATAAGATACTTTTGTTACAAAGAATGCTGTATGCATCAAAATCATTACATTTATTTCATGCATTTTCTGTAAAACACAATATAATTAAAATGGTCACTAAATGCAGTACAGTAATGTTTTTAATTTTCGTATACAGAGCCAAAAAATAACAACTGGCGCAAAATGTAGGAATAAATGGTATAAATTATCAACTGGCATAATGTGTTCAAAAGGATGCTGACCCCTGCCATAAACTAAGTAAACCGGAAACATTTATCAATTTTATAATCTGTTATTTATATCTATCCATAATATAGTAGGTATACACACATGTACACACAGAATTATATATACACACACACATATATATATATATATATATATGTATATATATATATATATATATATATATATATATATATATATATATATATATATATATATATATATATATATATATATATATATATATATATATATATATATATATATATATATATACACACACATATATATATATATATATATATATATATATATATATATACTGTGTCATACGCATATATTCATAAAATTTATCGTCATACAAACGAGACTGGCAATATTAATTATAAAATCAACTTATTTTCAGTTATCTGTTTATCAAAATCGTAAATCCACACTCTTGTAAAATCTATTGTTCACTTCAAAACAAAGATTTTCAATCAGTAGTAATTTTCTATTCAAACACCATCGTATCATGTTTGTGAGAGGTTATTTTCGACTGCTGAGTGAGGAGGCAAGAGACATATGTGCAGTTCCGGTGTGGCCACGCAACATTTTGTCGCTAGCCTGCCGCTGAAGTCATACCTCTACCTCGACACTCATCGCTTGCGGTGTGATTAAAGCCTAAGGGTGTCATGAGTTGCTTTTTTTTTTTTCTTTGACATTAGGTAACATTAGCCTTGCTATAAAGTTCACGAGGACGTTATGAAAACACAAAATACATACGAACTGCAAGTAAACAAACATGCATTATAACTTCTATACGTCTTTGGAAACTCTGACTATTCTTCTGGTAGATCGTAGTTTACGTTCCCCTACCCTCTACGAGATTTCGGAACATAAGTGGAAAAATCGTTTTACATATGCAAAAAATAAACACGTAAAGACTATTCTGTCAAACTCAGTCATGCAGACAACGCAGTAAGGATGACGCCATCATTCAAAGACCGCTTTATCTTCTTTATTTGTAAAAATAATTGGCTGAAACTTCTAAAAGACATGTACGATATGTTTCTGCATACATAGAAACAATAAAACTATTTTTTATTTTTCTGTAGTTGTGATGTTAAACACCATAGTGAACGGTCCCCTTAATATCTTCCAATTGACACAAGTAATGTTTGAAAAAATACTCTTACAGATTTCCATCCTGTGTAAGCTTGTAAGCCTTCAAAGGACATGTATTGAAAAAAGTCGAGGAAGAGGCAACTTTCCTAGGGTCATGACCCAATGGGGGGTCAGCCCTTCTGATGAAATCGGTGAGTCTGGACCTTAGCTGTTTCAAAGAAAGATTAGATACTGTTGTTTCCCCTTTAAAAATTTGTCCACCTTTAATAGCACGACTCTTTGAACAGGTAGGCCTTAGGGCATTCCACAGGGCACAGAGAAGGATCCTCGTTTATTAAACTATCTTCCAGAGCCCCAACGTTTGTGGGAAGTTAATTTTTAGCCTAGAATGCAGGATCTGGGTAAAAAAATTTACCTCCCCTGATTTCGAGAATTCGATGTGACCATCATACCCTGAAAGTGTCGCAATCTCGCTAGTTCTAGTACCAGAAGTCATAGTAAGAAAAAAGATTGACTTTCAAGTAAGATTACTCAAAGAGGTAGTGACGTTATTGATTGAAGAGGCGAAGTGCAAGACTTTATCCAACGACCATGAGATAGCCTTGGAGAAGCATTTGGTTTCAATTCAGAACAAGCCTTCGGGATCTTATTGAACCGCTCGCTATCGAGATCGATATGTGATAGGTCTAGTTAGTACCGACTTACATGAAGCAATAGTCGTAGAGGCCAAACCTTGTTCGTATAACGAGATAAAGGAGGAAATACAGAAGTCCATAGTAATGGAAGAGGGCTGATGTCTTTTAACGTATTCCACCCCTTTTTTCCATGAAGACAAGTATTGTCAATTTGTAGTATCGGACTTGTACCCTTCTATGAAGTCAATCTTCTCCTTCACAACTTCGAATTTTCTTTGAGCCTCTCTGGCAAGAAAATCATGGGCTGAAGGTTTTCTCGTTATCCAAGAGGAAGCAAAGACCGTCTTTTGTGGAACATCCTGGGACAGCAAAGGAGATGATAGAAGGATCTGGAGAGGTTTGAGTTCCAGAATCAAAGGGTACCAATTGCTCTTGGGCAATTTTTGGAGCCATTAGAGCTGCTGTCTCTTTGAAATTCTGCAGTTTGTTCAGGACTTTCATTAGGAGGTTGAACGGTGGAAAGAGGTAAATGAGAGACCACTGGCTCCAATCCAGTGACAATGCATGCATTCCTCCGCTTCCGGATTTAAGACTGGTGCTATATACCGGGAGGGTTTCTTGTTGAAGCTCATCATAAGGAGATCTATTTGCAGTTCTGGGACTTGCTCTACGATGAAACCTAATGACTTTGCATTCAGAGACCATTCTGTATCCAGAGGCTATAGAACTTCTGAAATGTGGCTGACCATGGACCCTGTATCTTCTTGGAAAGGGGAATGTACCCCCCAACCCTGTTCCTAGACATCCATGTGAATAGTCATGGCAGGGAACCACGGCTTGAACTGTTTGAATAGCAAAGCCAAGGTTTTGTGGCGAAGATCTCTCCGAGCATTTGATGCCTTTCTTCTCCAGGCTCTGTAGGCATCTCTGATTCTTACTTTTAGGATTGGGTCTATCACGGCAGCGAACTTCAGAGTTCCTAAAACTCTTTCTTGTTTACGTCTGGTGATTACTTTTGAGAGAGGTAAGCACCTGACACATTTTGCAAATTCCATTCTCTTGCCTTGCAGTACAGAAAGGATGTGCGACTTTAAATTCCAGTGAAGCCTTAGTCGCTGGTTGATCAGAAAGCCTAGAGAACCAAGGAATTTCATGACTTCTTGACCTGCTAGTAAACATTTGGACATCGATGCAACCCAGAATAGCCAGTCGACTAGGTAAACCATCACCTGAAGGCCTTTGTTCCATAGTTGTTGGAAAACAGCCTTGACTAATTTTGTGAAAATTCTTGAATCAATACTGAGCCCGAAGGGCATAGCTCTGAATATGTAGGCTTTTATGTCCAGTCTGAAACCTAGATAGGGGGAGAAGATCCGACCTAATGGATGATGCCAATAGGCATCAGAAAGATCTATGGAGATAGTGTAGACCCCCTGGGGTAGTAGGGTCCATATTTGCAAGATAGTCAGTATCTGGAACTTGTCGTTTAGTATGAATTTGTTTAGTGGGAACAAGTCCAGAATAGTTCAAAGAGTGTTCGAATCTTGCTTAGGCATTTAGAATAGTTGCCCTTGAAAGTTCCTTGATTTTGTGCAATGGATGACTCCCTTCCAGAGAAGAATGGGACAGTGGGTTGAAAGAAGCTCTTGAACTGGTGGGGGGGGGGGGTTCTGTCTTCATTTCCAGCCTAGTTCCTTTGAGACTATGTTGTGAACCCAAGGATCAAACTCCCATTGATCACTGAAAAGATAAAGACCTTCCCTACCGGGAGCTCCTCATTGTTGTTGTGAAGGACCTGGTTCCTTAAACGCCTTGCCTCTACTTCCTCAGCCCCTACATTGACTACCCGTTCCAGACCTTCCTCTGCTGCTAGCACTTTTCTTTTGTAGTGGCTGAGGTTGGAGCCCGTGACACATACTGCTGGGAACCGTGTAAACAGTCTGGGAGATCATGGCAATTGAGGCTGACACGACAGGAAAGGTTATCCTGCTTTTAAAGGGTCTCCTAGGCTTCTTGCCTTGGGTTGAGGTCCTTCTTCGGGGGTCAATTTTCGGGGGTCAATTTCCTCTTAGAGGGCATACCCCACATTTGCATAAGGCTCTTTTTCTCCCGAGCTGCTTTGTCCATGATTTCCAAGACTAATTTCTGAGGAAAGAGATCTTTCCCCCAGATGTTTGAGTCAATCAATTTTCTAAGCTCATACCTAATAGTTTCTGCGACTAGGACGTGTGCTCTGTATCCCCTTTGGGCTAAAAAGAAAGCATGCAGATCTCTGTGGAAAGTACACACATGAGTCTTTGCTAAGACTGCAAAGAGGTTTGATTTGGAATAGTTCCCAATAAACAAGTTCAGATAGGACTGGTGAGAAGTAGATAGCCTGTCTTTGGCTTCCAATTCTTCCTTCAAAATGAATTCGGGAATTCTGGGCAACCCTTCATTGAATTGTTTGCCTCCAATGTCTCTATCCAATTTTCCGACCGTAAAGGTGTGTTGGACATCTTCCCAACCGTCCGAGTCACAAGGAAGGGCTAGGGAGACAGGTTTGTGGTCCTCTAGCACTGGCAATGGTCTACCTTCCATTACTGCCTTCTCCACAGACTTTAAAGTTTTTCAGGTGGCGGGAAGTTGACTATTAGTGAATTTGGCCATCTTAAGTTCCTTAACCAATAAGGACTGAGCCTTGTTGTGGTCCAGACTGATCGTCTCCTTAAGGATCATATCACCTCGAATGGACGTTCCCGAGATTAGTCTTATATAGCAGTAAGGATAATTATGAATAGAGGGGTAGAATTCTAAGTCGGAGACAGGCTTAGAACCCATACCTTCTTCAATGTGGAGGTATCCCTCACTCAGAACTATATGCTCAGTATAACGCAAAGAATTCTTAGCCGAGAAATCTGGTTGGCTTGACGCTGGTGGAGCTTTGGACACAAGTGCCTGTTGAAAAGCCTCTGTCTTGGCCTCCAAGGACGTTTGAGCTCATTTATGTGCGGCCTATATATTTTCCATGAATGCCTTACTGGATGCCATAAACTCCAAGTGACCGGGTAACAAAGTTGTACTTAACATTGGAACAAGAGTAGAAATGGGGGCGGGGGCAGTAAATACAGTGATGGGAGACTGAGCTGAAGAAGTACTAGGCACTGTACTCATCTGATGGACATCTAGGGACTCATCAGAGGCTTCTGTAGTCGCAGGATCATCTCCCTCTCTGACGACACAGAGAGGTCGTTGGCATGTCGTAGGCCTCTATGTTCATCACTTGAATAGCGTCCCAAACTTTATCATCCGTATGATCCAACGGTACCGGCAGGAGTTGAACCATTGGTAACTGGCGACCAAAAATAGCAGTCACCTCGGCTTTGGAGAGGAGGACCTTGAGTTCCATGGAAGGATGGTAATGTGCACCTTGGTGAGAGTTCTTCTGAAAGCCTCTCACCCAATGTCGAATGGTCTTCTGACTCTGCTTGTCATCCTGGGAGACGTTGGTATCGTGAAAGCCAGAGTCTATAAGAGCCTTGCAAGTATTTCAGTTGGAAGGATCCCACATTGCAAATGACCCTTTGGAAACATAACAGTCTGCATGCTTCCAGCAAGTTCTGTGGCCAAAAGGCAACTTGACCCGCCTGGTACAGGTTACCATCGAACACTCCATGTCTTCAGCACACTGTAAAGATAGAAAATTTCAATCAGTACAAGGACTATCAAAAAATTCATCATCCTAGAATAAATGGTAATTTAGAAATTGTTGAAAATAATCTCCAGACTAAAAATTTTCTGCGACACCTGTTATGGCTACTGCTACATTACAGTGGAGACTCATGCCAAGCAGCTCAGAAATCTTTAAAGAGTCATAAGAGAATCATAAAAGACAGTGTGGTAGAAAATGGAGGTGTCACATGAGTGGAACACCATTTCCCCCAAAGTTGGTCTATTAGACAACCTAAGGTGGCAAATTCCCATACCACCCTGCCTAAGCCGGCACCGACTGCCCCTGAGGCGGCAGCAGCTGCGTCTAAGGCAGAGGCTATTCCTAGCAACCATGGTATCATGAACTGACCTTTCACCAACCCAAAAATGTTGACACAAACGCAGCAGTGGTATTGTCCAGTCAGTAAGAAAGAGGGAACAATCCTATATAGAAACAATTCACAAGCAAGGGGGGAAGGCACAGGAAATGTAAGGCAGTAGATAATTGATCTACCAAAGACCTGGTCATTATCATTAAATCATAAGAAAGGGTGTTAGCCCTTAAGATAATAAGAGCCGTACAAGACGGCCACGATGCCAAGAATTGTATACTCAAGGGATATCTTGACAACCAGGTGGGATCCAATCGACCAACTTCAGAGGATAAGGTTCTTCAGATATGGAAGAAGAAAAGGGGGTGTAGATGACCAGCCTAAGGCTCCAGCTAAGGCAGCAGAGGGGAAGGGGAGTTACCCCCTTAGCCCACTCACATCCAATGCTAGAAGAACTCAAGCCGACAAGACTGGAAGCAGAGACACAAGGCAATACTTCTGTCAAGATAAACTGACCAGGCAAAGGAGCCAAGACTCCACAGCAGGAATTACATAGTCCAGGATGAGAAGCTGCAGTCATAGACTAGGAAACCACTAAGGTGGCAGAGGAGAACCCAAGGGATACTAGCTCTCTGCCTGGATAGGGATAGGGCATAGGAAATACTGTGCAGGCAAACCTAGCCTATATAGTGGATGAGTTATACTCAAACGGTAGGGTTAGTAGGCTAGACAAAGGAACTGTAGTTCCTAACACAGCGAAGGGTTATGGCCTAACTAGGAAGGAAGGGGAAGGGGCAACTAGACCACCCAAGAGTGGTCTCTAAGGCAGCAAAGATATTGATATTGATATTTTTGTTGACCTTTGTTACAATAAAAATGTTATAAACATTAGTAGTACAACCCAAGTCAATTAAGCATGGAGCTTTTATATGGGAACAGATATAGTTAACATAAAAATAAAGACATGCAAGTGTTATGGCCTAGTTGAAAACACACACAAATACAAATACATGCACATACAGACTTACATATGTACATATATAAACATAAACCTACATACAATATGTACACATACACACACATACTCACATATACATACAGCCTAGCATACATATACAAATACATAAAAAAATACAAATATAAACATTCATACAAACATACACACACATACCTATGCACACATAAGTACATACACATATACATATACAATAATTATATAGTATCCTAAATAATAATAGAAGAAAAAAAATGGTAATAGTAATAGTAATTTTGACATGTATGACTATTGATCATAAATTTTCAATAAGTATGATTAAATTTTGCCTTCAAACATATTAATAGAAGTGAGTGATTTGATAACCTGTGGGAGGTTGTTCCAATGGAAAGTGCGACAGTACTGTACTTTTAAGTCATGAGGTCGTCTTTTGTTATTTTACAGTATGTGACAGTGGCTGGAATATGTTGATGGGATACACATGTAATGCTTTGAACACAAATAAACAAGTCTGTAGTGATAAGAGATCTAGCAATTTGAGCAGCTTGTTGTGACGGGCCGAGAGAGGAGTTGTGAAATCAAAGGCAGATTGGAAACGACTGAGCTATATTATTATAGAACACTCTCCTTTATATACAAAATGGCAAGGCAACAGGACATGGCATGTTCGAGAGACAGACAAAGTTCAGAGGAAAACCGGAGACATGATCATTCAGGTTCTTTTTAGTGCGAGGGAAGAGCGCAGATACAAGCATAATATATACAATAGGAATTATGTACAATTGTGTGACACACGGTTGGTACATGGCTCCCCCCCTAAAAATGACATACTGTACATGTTAAATAGGGCGCCCTGATCGATTGGTGGGTGGTGGGCGGCTTTGTCGCCGCCTCGGCACGTCACGGGGTAGGCGTGTATGTCCTACGGCATTCATGTCAGCTTCGGTTGACGTTGAATAGGCATTCTCGTCGTCAGGGGTGGAGGCGTTGATGGAGGTCTTGAAGTGGCTGTCCATAAGGGCGTCGGCTTTGGTCATCAAGTCCTTTATGGGTAAACTATCGACATCGGGTATGGCAGCGCGCACAGGTTCAGGTAAACGGCGTATCCAAAGGGCACGGAGTAGGTTCACCTCACGAGGAGAGCCGTCTGCGGCAGGTTGAAGGCGAGCGATACTGGTCATTTCCCTGAGGGCAAGCGAAGCCCTTTGGTCCCCCAACGGTTGTTGCGAGAGCTGAAAAAGCTTTGCTATACGGGCGGCTGGCGACGGCGAGTACTGCTGCAGAAGGTATGATTTGAGGTCGTCATACGCTATTGGGGTGTCTCCTTGTTCACAAAGCCAGTCGGATATTTCTGGGAAGGTGTCCTCGGGTATCGCCGCGAGAACATAATCCGCTTTGGTGGGTGAGCGAGTCACGTCCCTGATACGAAACTGGACTTCTGCGCGCTGAAACCAAGCAAACGCCTCTCCGCTGGCAAACGATGAAAGTTTGAATGGAGCTGCCGCAGCACCAACTGCCGTAGAGTCCGCCATAGTACCAACGATGAAGGGGCGAGGGGGTGGGGGTGGAAGGCGGTGGGAGCGAGTCGACTTCCGGGGTCACCAATGTGACGGGCCAAGAGAGGAGTTGTGAAATCAAAGGCAGATTGGAAACGACTGAGCTATATTATTATAGAACACTCTCCTTTATATACAAAACGGCAAGGCAACAGGACATGGCATGTTCGAGAGACAGACAAAGTTCAGAGGAAAACCGGAGACATGATCATTCAGGTTCTTTTTAGTGCGAGGGAAGAGCGCAGATACAAGCATAATATATACAATAGGAATTATGTACAATTGTGTGACACACGGTTGGTACATTGTAGTCACAAATGAGAGGGTTGGCATGCTCAAATTTTTATTTGTATGACACTACCCTAATAACTTTTTTTTTGTGTGTGTGTGCAACAAACAACTGGTCTAAGTGTTTTGAGTGCTCCTCTCCAAACTGCTGAACAATACAATAAAACTGAATATATAGTAGAGCAATATATTAGTTTTAGGGAATCTTCAGTTACATTATTTCTAATTCTTTATATTACACCTGTGACTTGAGATATTCTAATACAGGCTTGCTGTAAGTGAGCTTTCCAAGTTAGTTTTTCGTCAATCATTACATAGGAATTTGATGTGGTTGACTCGACTCAAGTATTTATTATTTAATTGTATATCAATATCATTTTGAATTGAATGTATGGAACTAAATACCATATAGAATATCTCTGGAATATTCAGTGTTAATTTGTTGGCTCTAATCTAATTTGATACATTTATTTGTTCTTTATTTAGAATTACTGTAATATCTTTAATGTTGTGACCCTGTACATATATTGTAGTATCATCTGCAAACAACAAAATGTTCAATTTATTAATTGTATGTATTACATCATTGACATATATTAAAAAGAGGATTGGTCCCAGAATGACCCTTGTGGAACACTGCACCTGACCGTACTGTAAGAAAAAGATTTGTTATTGTATACTGTAAATTGTGTTATGGAGGATAAATGGCTTGCTAAAAAGTTATGAATTTTTCCACGTATGCCGTATATACTTAGTTTGTGCAGTATAATATGATGGGATATGGTATCAAAAGACTTGTTTTGGTCACAAAACACTGTAATATATTCCTTTGCCTCTTTCCATGTATGTTAATGCTTTCTTTAATTTTCCTTTTATTGCGTTTGGTACTGGCTCAGGTGTTTCATGATTTCTATTGGTATTGGTGAAGTTATTTCTTATATAACTATTGTATAACATTGTATAGAAATCTGATGCAATTTTCATCACCCCAACTCTATTTTTGATATTTCCCTTTTTATCCTTCAAAGCAAACATCTTTTGGCACCGTGTTCTAGGTCATCTTTTCATCAATTTGATGCATCTTCCTTTTTTTAATGTTTCCTCAATTTTAGCCTGATTGTGTTTACGAATATCTTGAGATTTTAGTCTGTTTATTGTTTTTTATAGTTTTGCTAATTCTATTTCATCTGTCTTCAATTTTACCCTCATTTCCAATCTTTTCTTTTAGTTTACCTAGATCTTGTTTGGGAACTTTTCCACCTATCTCTTATGCTGATTATAATAAAAATTTAGTTAAATTAATGTTCATTTCTTCTTTACTTGCTTCCATTTCATCATGTAGTGCTATAACCTCTGTACCATGACCTTCCATTGTCTTGGATTACAGTTCTCTTGCTTGAGGGTAAACACGGGAACATTGTTCTTTTTTATTTCTCTTCTTCATGTTTTATTTAAGTTTTTATAGTTTACATACGACGGATCAAATTTAATGTTGTTACTGTACTTAAATTATCTTATTTTGTTTATTACTTTTCCTGTTTTCCCTTCCTTGCTGGGCTCATTTTCCCTGCTAGGATTATCATTTTTCCCACTAGGGTTATAGCTTAGCTTAAATAATAATAATAATAATAATAATAATAATAATAATAATAATAATAATAATAATAATAATAATAATAATAATAATAATAATAGTAATAGTGATAGTAATAGTAATAGTAATACTAATAATAAATGATAAATACAATAAATAATAATAATAATAATAATAATAATAATAATAATAATAATAATAATAATAACAATAACAATAATAATAATAATAATAATAATAATACAGCTGGTTATACCTACTTTGTATTGCTAAACTGAACTCATCAGAGTTTTCTCTTATTACAGGAGAGTTTATTTCTTTCTTAAAACTATTTTCTCTCTCTCTCTCTCTCTCGCTCTCTCTCTCTCTCTCCTCTCTCTCTCTCTCTCTCTCTCTCTCTCTCTCTCTCTCTCTCTCTCTGTATATATATATATATATATATGTATGTATATATATATATATATATATACAGTATATATATATATATATATATATATATATATATATATATATAAGTATACATATATATATATATATATATATATTATATTTATATACATATATATATATATATATATATATACTTACGAAGCTGGTCTATTGTAGAGTACATATCGTAGATTAATGATATGGTCATTTATATTTATTCACATTGTTTTCATTTGTGCATTGAAGAGATGATATACTGCCCGTAAAATGAGCCCCTCTCATGTAGATATAAGTATTTTATATAAATTACGTAAGACTTTCGTCGAGAATTTCATTATATTCTTTATCCAAGTTAAAATATGTACTTTATATATTATCTTTAAAGACTTAACTTTTATTTCACGTATGTTTGCTAAGAAGTCTTACATAGTTTATTTGAAAGCTTGTAGGATTCATGTGAGATAGGAACAAGAGCTTAGGTAATGTTCTTTTATGTTTTATGTTGTATTGCTTCATGTTAGAGAGAGAATTTCAGGACATGTGCTTTGGAATGTTCTTTTACCACGTGTTTCGAAGCTTCCCGATGCCCAGCGGGAGGACGTTATCTCTTTTTATTTTGGGGACAATAGGTAGGCGGAGCTAGCTGGGAGAGTCATCTCGCGGGTGCGTTGCTGTGTATCTGAGAGTTGCCCGAAACTCTCTCTCATATGTCTTTTGGCATTTTTATCTAGTTGGAAAATTTGACACAAAGCACAAACCCCATACTCTTCGCAAACAAGTTTGAAGCTTCTGGAATTCGCAAAATTTGTCATATATAGAGGACCAAAGGCTAGGTCAGAGTCAGAGACAGAAAGACATAGAGATTGAGTTAGTACCGCAGCCTTCCACCCTCTCTTTCTCTCCCATACGAAACCCTGAGCATATCAAAAGTGTTCAGTAAGTTTTAGTGTGTCTCTCCTCAGTGACTGTGTCCCGAAGCAAATTGTGTGTCACGCAAGACTAAAAAGTTATTTTCAAACTCATTGCATTACGGTGAGTGTTGGTATTGTATAACGTTTTTTGTAAACATTTTTCATCTCATTCTAAATTTTGTTTAAACTTAATTTTTCCAGTGACTTATTTTGTGTAAATTCTTTTCAAAGTGTTGTAATTTATATAGAATATATTTATTTTTGTAACGAGAGTATTATTCCAATCATCACTTTTTGAGAATCGTCTCCACTCGATTCCTGTTAAGAACCACAGTGAGAGTTAAATAAGTGTTATTAATACTTAAAAGTAATTACTTAGTTCAGTTTTGAGTGTGCTTACGAGACCTTTGGATATTCAGTGCTTAATATATTGCTGTCTGGGCCTTAACAGTTTTAATGTAAAAGCATACAAGGTAATTTGGAACTTCAGAAGTTGATTAACTTGCCAGTCGTAGTATATATAATATTTTATCTTTGGTTCCCAGTCACGAGCCATAGTGTAGTATATATTGTTAATACCCAGACTTCGGGAGTCATAATCGTATAATATCTTTTGGGTGCTTGGACCCGGAATCCATGCATTATATATATATATATATATATATACATATATATACATATATGTATATATATATATATATATATAAATATATATATGCATATATATATATATATATATGTGTATATATATATATATATATATATATACACACATATATATACATATATATATATATATATATATGTATATATATGTGTGTGTATATATATATATATATATATACAGTATATATATAACGGATTCTGACTTAGGAAAAATCTATTTTTGGGTGATATAGCCATGTTATCCTCATGGAAGTTCCTCATTGGCAGCTTCTACTTGGGATATTTCTGCGAGTGATATACCAGACAAAATCTAGATTACAGGTATCAACAGAGTTCTGACCCCTGGAGCAAATATCTCGAGAGATATCGTGTATAAATCAGGGACATGTTAATAACAAGCCATGGCTATCCTTCCCTGAATAGAGTTAACCTTGTCTCGAAGGATAAGGTAAAGGGAATGATACGTGGGCAAGTGAGCTGTTACAACTCCCGATCTCAATGTGCTACAACTAACAAGGTTCCTGTTGAACCCTTCCAGGAGCAGCCATCGCATGACGCGAGGTCTCACACTTAGAATTGGCTATCTACCAAAAAAGAAATTTTTCCTATGTCGCAATTCGTTTTTTGGGGTCGAGTCATGTCGTCCTGATGGATGGCTATCAGAGAATTATCATTCACTGTTGTGGCCAGGAGAGTTTTAACCCTTTACACCCCATAGATATAATCATACTTTCTGTACCATCGGTAACTATGGTACCAAGCTATGGTGCAGGCAACATGCTTGAAAAAAGTAGGAGCAAGGGAAATCACAGTTACAGTCCCACTCAGTATGGAGAAGATCTTTGTCTCCAGAAGATGAAAAGACCTAAGTCTATAAAAGGAAGGTTGAAAATTAAGGTACATTACTTTTATTTTGTACATCCAATGAAAGGAAATGCAAAAAGGAACAGAAGTCTTATAGTTTCCAAAAACTGCATAAATGTAACAGTAATCAATTGTAACATTATATGCAGTAGATATATACAAAAAACGGGAGTTTTCTGACCCCAAAATTATGTAACAAAGTAGTAAAATAGTAGCACTCATGACATAAAGGGAAATATCACTTGTGACTTTATAATATTAAATACTACATTGAAAAGAGGACCACGAGTCCCCTTGCACAATGTACACTGAGAAGTCACAACCCTACAGTCTATAAGAATCCATATACAACGCTAAAGTGTTTAATCTCTTCCGACTGTCGTAAGTAATGTTTTGAAGAAAGGACTTAGATTGGAAAAAAATTGGAGGAAGGGCAACTTTCTTAGGGTCATGACCTGAGGGTATACTATCAGGGTCTGTCCTTCTGATGAAATAGGTGAGATTGGACCTTAGCTGTTTCAGAGAAAAAATAGATCCTGTCGTCTCCCCTTTAAAAAGTCGGCCACCTTTAAAGGCCCGGCACTTTAACAGGTAGGCCTTAAGGCACTCCATGGGGCATAGAGAAGGGTCCTCCTGAAGTGGGACAATCTTCCTTAGCCCCCAGCCTTTCATGGGAAGTTCGTTTCGCCAAGAATGCAGGATCAGTATAAAGATTTACCTCGCTGATTCCGAGAATTCTATATGACCATCAACCCTCATAAGGGCCACAATCTTGCTGACTCTAGCACCATAAGCCATAGCAAGCAAAAATATAGACTTTTGAGTAAGATCCCTCGAAGTGTTATCTATCGAGGAGGCACAGTGCATGACTTTATCCAACGACCAAAAAATAGCCTTGGGAGGAGCATTAGGTTTCAGTTTAGCAGAAACCTTCGGGACCTTATTGAACAGCTCGCTATTAAGTTCAATATCAGAAGCATAATCAATGGGTCTAGTTATTGCCAACTTACATAAGGCAATAGTTGTAAAGGCCAGATCTTGATCATGCAATGAGATAAAGTGAGAAATACAGAAGTCCATATTAATGGAAGAAGGCTGATGACTTTTCATGAATGCAACCCAATTTTCCAGAAAGACAAATATTGTCGTTTCGTGGTGTTGGACTTGTACTCTTCTATAAAGTCAATTCTCTCCTTTTGCAACTCCAAACTTTCTTTGAGCCGCGAGGGTGGGAAAATCATGAGCTGAAGGGTTTTCATTATCCAAAAGGAAACGAAGACAATCTTCTGTTGAACATCCTGGAACAGCACTGAAGATGGTAAGAGGGACCTGGAGAGGTTTGAGTTCCAGAAAAAGATGATACCAATTGCTCTTGGGCCACTTGGGAGCCACTAGAGCTGCTGTTCCCTTGAAATTCCTCAGTTTGTTCAGGACTCATTAGGAGGTTGAATGGTGGAAATAGGTAGATGTGAGGTCACTGGTTCCAATCCAGAGACATCGCATACATCCCTATCGCTTCCAGATCTAAGCTTGGCGCTACATACCGGGAAGCCTTTTGTTGAAGCTCGTCGCAAAGAGATCGATTTGCAGTTCTGGGACTTGCTCTAATATGATACAGAATGATATTGCATCCAGAAACCAACAGTTTCCAGAGGCTTGGATCTCGACAGGACGTCTATCGTCACATTAAGAACCTCTTAGAGGTGAACTGCTGATCGATGCCAGTTCCTCCAGTTGCTAAAGTAAGGATGGTTAGGATCACATGATTGATCTGAGGAGACCTGGGGCCCTGTCTGTTGATATGGTGGACTATCGTCTCATTGTCGATGACTAAACTGGTGTGATTTCGTCTTTATGAAACACTGCAATAGTTTCCAGAATATTGATGCTAAATTTCTGAAATGCGATTGGCCACCAACCCTGTACTTTCTTGGAAGACAAGTATTCCCCCCCACCCCCCCCCCCCCCACCCCACCACCACCACCACCAAACCTTGTTCAGAGGTGTCCGTGTGAAAGTCACGGCAGGAGGAGGGTACTGCAGAGGGATGTTTGTCGATAAACTCCAGACAGTGAACCATGGCTTGAGCTGCTTTCACAGAAAGACTGGGGTTTTGTGGCAAAGATCTCTCCGAGCATACAATGCCTTTCTTCTCCAGACTCTGTTGGCATTTTTAAGTCTCGCTTTTAGGATCGGGTCCGTCATGACAGCAAACTGCAGTGAACCCGAGACTTTTTCCTGTTGCCGTCTGGTGAGTACTTTTGAACTAAGAAGGCACCCAACAAAGTTTGGTATTTCCTTTCTCTTGCCTTGCAGTAGAAAGAGGGTGTGTGACTTTAGATTCCAGTGAAGCCCTAGCCACTGGAATTCTTGGATTGGATGCAGCTTGGACTTTTCGGAGCTTATCTGAAACCCTAGTGACTGTAGGAATTTCATTAGTTTTTAAGCTGTCCGAAGACACTCTGACTTTGTTGCAGCCCACACCTGCCAGTCGCCCCGATATACCATAACCTGGAAGCTTTTGTTACACAACTGTTGGACGATGGCCTCGACTAGCTTTGCAAAATTCTATAGATCTATATTGAGCCCAAAGGACATAGCTCTGAATACATAAGCCTTTCTTGGCAGTCTGAAACCAAGGTAGAGGGAGAAGTGCCGACCTATCGGAAGATGTCAATAGGCGTCTTTAAGATCTATGGACACGGTGTAGGACCCTTGGGGTAGTAAGTTCCATATTTGCGAGATAGTCAGCATCTGGAACTTGTCGTTCAGAAAGAATTTGTTAAGTGGGCACAAGTGCAGGATAGTTCGAAGAGTGTTCGAATCTTTCTGGGGCATGCAGAATAGCCGCCCTTGAAAGTTCATGGATTTTGTGCAACGGATGACTCCCTTCCGGAGAAGATCCTGTGCATAATCCTTCAAAATTGGGGCTGTGGGTTGGAAGAACCTCTTTAGCTGGGGAGGTTTCTGTCTCCATTTCCAGCCTGGTCCGTTTGAGACTATGCTGTGAGCCCAGGGATCGAACTCCCATCGATCCCTGAACAGGTGAAGTCGTCCCCCTACCAGGAGCTCCTCATTGTTGATGTGAAGGACCAGCATCTTTAACCACCTTGGCTCTACTTTCTCAGCCTCTAGATTGACCACCTTTTCCAGACGTTCCCCTGCAACTGGTGCCCCTCTTTTGAGCCATGGCAGAGTGGAACATGGTGGTGGCTCTCTCATACACCGGGTTGAAGTCTGTAGTCTGTTACATGCTGCTGGGGAACCATGTATACAGCCAAAGGGATGGCGGTGACTAAGGCTGTCACAACAGGAAAGGATTTCGTTCCCTTAAAGTGACGTCTGGGCTTCTTGCCCTTGAGTTGAGGACCATCACTGGGGCTAAATTTCTGTTTAGAGGACATAACCCACTTATCTACAAGACTCTTATTCTCCTAAGCCGCTTTGTCCCATGACTTCCTTAACCAATTCCTCGGCGAAGAGACCTTCCCCCGTATATTGGAGTCAATCAGTTTTCTAGGTTCATGCCTGATTGTAGCAGCGGCTAGAATGTGTTCTCAACATGCTCTCCTGGCTAGGATGAAAGCATTGAGATCGTTATGAAATACGGTTAGGCGAGTCTTTGCCAAGACAGGAAAGAGATCAGATTTGGAATAGTTTCCAATAAGCATCTCTAGATAAGATTGGAAGGATAAAGAGGAAGATAGTCTCTCTTTGGCTTCCAATTCTTCTCTAAACAGGGATTCGGAAATTCTAGGCAGTTTCTCATTAAACTGTTTGCCTCCGATGTCTTTATCTAGTTTTCCAACAGTAAAGGTATGTTGGACAATCTCCCAACTGTCCGAATCAAATGGAAGGGATAGGGAGACAGCTTTGAACTCCTCTACACTGGCAATGGTCTACCCTTCACTACTGCTTCCTTTACAGCCTCTAAACTTTTAAGAGGCAAAAAGAGAGACAATATCCTTGGGGGCTACAAAGGTGGCCTGCTTCCTGCTAAAAGCATTAAGTTGGGTACTAGTGAATTCGGTCGTCTTCAGCTCCTTAATCAAAAGAGACTGAGCCTTGCTATGGTACAGGATGATTGTTTTCTGAGGGATCGTATCATCCCTAATTAACACTTCACAGTTAAGCCTTACATAGCAGTAGACTATCGATCGATGGAAAGAATTCCAAGTCCAAGACTGGTTTGGAATCCCAAACCCTCTCCAAAGTGGAGGTACCCTTCACTTAAGGCCATATGCTTAGCATAACGCCAAAGATTATTAACTGTTCATTCTGCTAGGCTCGAAGCTGGGGGAACTTTAGAAGCAGGCGCCTTTTGTAAAGTTTCTATCCTTGCTTGAGAACGTTCATATTTGGTGGTTAGGTTTTACATAAAAGCTTTCATGGACACCGTAAGATCCGAGTTACTAGAAAACGAAGGTTTATCTAACATAGGAACAGGGGTGGCAGTTTAAGCTGGAGCTTGGGAACATATTAAAGAGGCACTGGGAACTGTACTCACCAGATTAACATCTAAAAATTCTTCAAGAGCTTCCGTGGTCAGCAGGATCCTCTCCCTCTCTGATGACCCAGAAGAAGTTGTCAACATGTTGTCGGTGGACAGGTTCATGACCTGCAGAGCGTCCCGAACTTCATCATCTGCATGATCTGCTGATACCGGCGGGAGTTGAACCATTGGTAACTGATGATCAAACACAGGGGTCACCTCAGCCTTGGGAAAGAGGAGGTCCTTCAGTTCTAGAGAGGGAAGATAAGGGGCACCTTGTTGAGAGCTCTTCTGGAAACCTCCTACCTCCATATTATCAGCGACTTATAAAGAAGAAAAAAATCTAAATCAGTGTTTCTCAACGTGGGCCATATGGCCCCCTTGGAGGCCATGAGATTTTTTCAGGGGCCACAAGGCAAAATTTGAAAAATGGGGGGCCATGGGGGGGGCCAAAAAAAATTTAGGACCCACAAAATATATAAATGCTCTTCTGATGGCATTTGTGAGTTTTCTTGATGTTCATGAAATATGTCAAAAAATGCTTATTGCATTGAAATAAACGAGTGACACTAAAGGTGAATCAATCTTCAAAAACTTGAGGTCTATTTAGAGGAGAATAACATTCCACTCAAGAACATTGTGGCTTGTGCAACCGATGGCGCTGCTGCTATGATTGGAAGGTATCGGGGATTCGGTGCTTACTTAAAAAAAAGCTGTTTCTAATGTCGTTTGTGTGCACTGTGTTGTTCACCGGCAGCACCTGGTTGCCAAAAACCTAGCAGGACGTCTGCATGAAGCACTTGGGCATGTTATCAAGGCTATCAACTTTATAAAAAATAGTGCACTGAAAGATCGCCTCTTTCAGCAATTATGTGGAAAGAGCAATGAAAAATTTGAACAACTTGTGTTGCACACTGAAGTCAGGTGGCTTTCTAAAGGCAATTGCCTGAACCGTTTGGTTGCACTTTGGGACAGTGTTATCTCTTTCTTTAGTGGGACGGAACTTGGACAGAAACTTGATGCAAAGAGTGACATCTTAAACCTGTCTGACATATTTGAAATGCTAAATGTTCTGAACAAAGAGCTTCAAGGAAATCACTCCACCCTGTTTTCCTGCAAGGAGGTAATTACTGCATTTAAAGGTAAACTCAAGCTGTTCTGGTTGAACCTTGAAGACGAGAGTTTGCACAGTTTCCTTCCTTAGCAGTTATATCCGCCGAGCTGCTTGATGATGACCTAGCAGTGTATGTTGACCATCTGAAGCAGTTGCATAATGATATGGAAACTCGCTTCTATGACCTACTCCAAATGACTGCCATACTGGTTTGTGAATCCCTTCATTGTTGATGTCACCCTACAAGAAAGTCTCATTGAACTTCAGAATAACACAACAGCTCAAGCAAGGTTCAAGCATGGAGGACACCAGAAGCAGTGGATGAATCAAGATGTGTATAAGAAGTACCCAATACTCTGGAAAGATGTGAAGTTGCTCTTACTTGCCTTTCCCACGTCTTACTTAGTTAAGACTGGTTTCAGTTGGGTGATGTACCTGCTGTCAAAGACACAAAATCGCCTTGTTTTGTATTCCTTTTGTAAATAAATAAGTATTCAAATAAAATATTTATCCAATTAATATTGTTATTTAATATATTCCTGAAATTCGTGTTTTGAGTACATGATACTATTCAAACTAGAACCATTAATATACCTACTTCCCTAGGCGTAGTAAGGTGATGGACGGGGGGGGGGGGGGGGGTTAGAACTCAACATTGGCATGGAGGGGCCACAAGAACTTGCACTGGATTGAAGGGGGCCACCACCAGAAAAAGGTTGAGAAACACTGATCTAAATGAGTACCCATCATCAAAAACTATATCTTCTTAAAATCAATTAAACATATTTGTATGTTTAATAGATAAATCCTAACGTAAATGAACCTACCACCTAAATATGGCTATAGATTTCAAGTAATCAAGACACATTTCAAACAGCTCATAAATCAATGGGGGATTTATGAAGCAAACTATTTGACAGTGCAGTAGGAATATGGAGGAAAAATTCACATAGAAAAGGACACCAGAACCTCAAGTGTAGGTCTATAGGAACAACCTAAGACGACAAGTTCACTCATCATACTGCCTAGACCAGCAATAGACCCCCCCCCCCTCCCCCCGCCCACCATCCGAGGCAGCAGCACCTGGGTTCAGCCGACAACTATTTCTAGTAGCTAAGATAAGAACTGAACTGTCAATACCCCAGGAATATTGACACAAAGCAGCAGAGGCATTGTAAAGTCGACAGGAAAAGAGTGAACAATCCCATAGGGAAGGGTCCATACTCAGGAGAAGTACAGAAATGAAAGGCAGCTAAAAAGGGAACCTATCAAGAACTGATCATTATCATTAACTTGGAAAAGTGGGGGTTTAGCCCAAGGGGTACCAACTCTATGCCTAGGTAGGATTAGGCCATACAGAGAACTGTCTAGGCTAGCCTAGCCTACCTAGCGGGTGAGGGAAAACTTGAAAGCCAGGGTAAGATGACTAGGCAAGGGGAACATAGTTCCTATTACAGTCAGGTTATGGCCTAACTAGGAAGGGGGAAGGGGCAGAGAAAACACCCAAGGGTGGTCTTTAAGGCGGCAGAGAGTTAGTTCAGGAAAGGGGAAAAATCTGGCCTACCTAGGACCAAGAAAGATAGCCTAAAAGGTATCCTGTCCAAGAAAGGAGACGAAGAGTACTTAGGCCGCCATGGAACTAGACATGGATGGGAAAAAGGTTCCACAGCAAGTAGGCATACTAACAGACACAAGGGTAAGGGAAAAAGGGGTTGTGATGAGAGACTTAGAAATTGGTGTGGCAGCATGACAGGAAGGCCCAACTGCGACACTAGAACAGAAATAGTGTTCCAAGGGGTCTGCAGTGATAGGGCACAGAGGACAAGTCCTCCCAACCAGGTATAGCCTACCAAAGACTAAGAGGGAAGCCTAAGAATGGTTAAGGCAACACAAGGTCGACCTGTAAGCATTAGAACAGGGGGTAAAGCGTTCAAAGGGGTAAACTTAAGTAGAAACATGGAGTAAGTTCCCAAGACTGTGCCACCTCGCCACAGGAAAGTGAAAACAGTCACCCTAGGACAACTGAAAACACTATCCAACTCCCAGAGGAACGTTCAAGACTGCAGTTCCCCACCGGGACAGGTCGACAGCATGGTAGGATTGACTGCCTCACCAAACCAGAATGGTTAGGTGATAGAAGGGGATGGTGCTTAAGCGAAAATTTATCAGGCATGGCCACCGGTTAGGGTAGTGACCTAGCCCAAGTTAATGCTGGTAAAAAACACACAAGAAACACCAAAAAAGGGAGGTGGGATACGTATAAACATACCACACTGTAAAAGAATAATGTAAAACACATTCCAACAATAATATGAGTAAATAACTAAGCTTTTCTGAGCAATTTGGTAACATGGTGTAATGGCGCCGACCGCATACCGGCCACAAAACAGTAAAAGCATATAATCTAAAAATATATGGGGTAGAAACGAAAAATTCTCCAACACACAAAAAAGTGGCCACTCAACTTAGTCGATGAGAAAGAAGCCGAAGTATCCATGATCGAAAATTGCTCAAAAAGCCAAGAAAAAGAGGCAGAAACCCCAGAAGCAATCGTCAAAGATGACGCTGCAAAGAGGGTATGGTTCAACAGGAAACGTGTTAGTTGCAGCACATTGAGATCAGGAGTTTTAACAGCTCACTTGCCCACGTATCCTTTCCCTCTACCTTATCCTTCAAGACAAGATTAACTCTATTCGGGGAAGGATAGCCATGGCTTGTTATTAACACGTCCCTGATTTATACACGATATCTCTCAGGATATTCGTTCCAGAGGTCAGAACTCTGTTAATACCTCTAAGGTAAAATTTCTCTGTTATCACTCGAATAAATATCCCAATTAGAAGCAGATAATGAGGAACTTTCATCAGGACAACATTGCTCGACCCCTGTGAAGAATTTCTCCTCACTCTTCTTCTTCCTTTCTTATTTTTGGTTATCTCCTAATAGTACTGTAGCTACCCCTTAGACGTTCTCTCCTACATTAAGTTTTCTTTACTGAAACATCGGGAGAACTATTTTAAATCAACTAAACTTGTTGACAGTAGCGTATGCCATGCTCGTGACGTCATAGCGTAGATATGCACAGCAAAAGCCTTACCCCGGCGAATGTTGGTTCTTTCCTCAAACTACCTGGGTCGAGATAAATTATTATACTGGTTTTGAATATTATCTTGATACTGATGACTTGAAAGCAGCTTTTATTTCCCAATGACAATTAAGGTTTGTTAATTTTAAGATGTATGCCCACCACACCAGCACATTGCTAACTGATCATTAATTCATTAATTTTTAGAAAGCCAGGATAGGAAGGATTATTGTATATGTAAACTCCCTTAGAGCAGTAAGTTTTCTCTGAGTATTTTGTGCAAAATCCTGCCTCCTATGCACTCTTTACAACACTATATTGCCCTGTCCTAAAGTCCCGAGATGGCATCTCCACTGAGTTCCCTGCGCTCAACGTCCGTCACCTGTTTTGGAAGGTGAAGCCAGGTGAACCAGCACGACCCTAACCTCAGCCCATTCGTTCAGAAGCCATAATTATGAGCGGCTGACCGACCTGGTCAGTGAATCTGCACCTCTGGCTCACCCCACCCCCACCCCTCCCAAAACTCGACTCACACAGGAGTCCTGCCGGTTGGAGATAAGGAAGGAGACGAGTCTGGGAAACCCTACTACCACAAGCGAGGATTCCAGGGGTGAGCCAGTCAAGGGCGCCAAGTGCAAACTGCAGCTATTCGGTCAACAGTCATTTGAGAATAAGGACGGTATTCCAAGGAGTGCAGGTACCAATACGTGGCCACTTATTCCCCCATTTTTAGCTTAGACTAATTTTAACTTTATTAGGTTTAGCTGGCTATTACATATTTCGGGCTGTGTGCGGTGGGATTGCGTATATAGTTTTTTTTTTATATCATCTTTACTTTCGAGACTAGCAGTCTTTGGGTCACGTGTCCGACCCTAGTTCAATTAACGACCATTGCAGAACACGTGTCTAAGCAACCCTTTTTTATTATTTTGAATTTCTTTTAATTACATGACATTTTGTTTTGATACCTTTACCTTTTTGTTAAGATGTCCATTTCTTTTAATGTAAAGTCATGTAATAAATCAAGATTAGGTTAATTAAACCTTGTTGTATTATTACTCCTCCATTTATTTGATTGTCTATTATGATTATTTAATCTCGGGACAATATACCCGATATTTTGAAAGGAGTAAGCCTAAGTAAGTCTATAAGTATGTTAGCAAGTGACTTATTATTGAATCTATCTGCTTCGAAGGTAAAGATCCATATCTTTAAACTTTGCTTTACTTTACATCACTGCTCCCATTTTTTGCCACTGTCCCAGTACTTACTTAATGTAAGATTCCTGTCCAGCATCTCACTGGGGTCCCTGGGACGGAGCTGAAACAGAGCCTAAGAGTGTAGATTACCTTAGACCTGACAAAGCTAGAGCAGGCCATTAAATTACTTTCATTCCATGTGTGAAGTTCTCCGGCCTCTGGACAGAGTACAATTTCCTTTTCTGCATTTAAGATTGATGGTTAGTGTATGCTCAGGTACCAGATAAAAACTCAGCTTGTCGTAAAACGTTTAATTTCGACCTGTAACATTATAGAAGTCAATATAACATACCCAATTTTTATTTTTTACGTATCACCTTAGCAGAAACATTAATCCTTATCACCTTATGATCAAACATATATAATTTCTCACTAATAGTTATCATAACAATAATGTCATCACACAATAACCGTTACCACCAAGTTAAAATATAAGTAACAATTAACTGCAAAAAGTCACTTACAACAATGCCTCCTCTCTGATACCCAGCAGATTTCTCGTGCATTAAATATCAGCTAATTTCTTCTATCAGCTCTTACATTAACACATCCTAAAATACAACATCACTATAGTAGAGGAACATTGTCAAAATACCGATAAGACTATTCAACCGAAACATATCCATAATTTAAAAATCTCATTACACAAACAATAGCATACCTTAAAGAACACAAGCTACATATCAACACCATTTGCTTGCATGAGTGCACAGCTGCACTCCTCAGCAACTACGCACAAACAGTTGGTTATGTGCACAACCTCCACCTGTCAGCACAACCTCCACCTGCCAGTCACTGGCCACGTCGACAGTATCACTGCCCACCGTCACAATTTTACACTGTCGTCAGTGAGCATGTGCAAACTTCACAAAACTTGAACATTACTAAAATACTTAAAAATAATTATTAGTGTTTAACTAATAATACACTCCCGCCTCCTTTATTGTTCCTCAATGGGTAGCAATACTACCAACTTGTGAACCGATATCTTAATAACTGTCACTTTGTCCCTTATATTTTCCTGGTCTTTGTATTTTATATCTAATGCTTACATCTCTCACCTTATTGTCTCTGCCTGTTTCTGAATCTACAACCTGCCCCATTTTCCATTTTCCTCGCACAACATTTGTGTCTTTAATCAGAACAATATCACCAGGTTGTACATTTCTTTTATGTGTGCCATTTTTGCCTTACAATGAGTGTAGGGAAATAATCTCTCTGCCACTTACGTCAAAAGGTGTCGACAACAATTTGTATAAAATTCAACCTTTTCTTGGTGTCACCTGATGTAGACCATGAACCAGATGGTACTTTATTACTTGCTCTACCCAAAAGTAAATCGTTTGGACACAAATATGTTCATAATTCTACATCCATACAAGGTTTTAATCCAATAGGCCTTTCATTCATTAAGTTTGCTATTTCAAAAAATATTGTCTGCAAATCACTAAATGTCAAAATAGTATTTCCTATGAGCATTGACAGAGACCTTTTTACAGACTTAATTAAGGCCTCACTTACCCCATTCTGCCATGCAGCATCTGCAGACCGATTAAATTTCCATTTCAAGCCTTCCTTTGCTCCAAATTCAGTGATCTCATGTATGTTCCAGTTGTTAATGTCACTCTTTGATTTGAAAATGTCCAAAAATATCCAAAGCAGTGTGATAGAATGCTGGACAAGGACTCATTCTTTCATCAGAAATCTGACCCATTTTTTTACCTTCAACTTTGGCATCTAGTTTCCTGCAAAGAGTACAACCTCTCTTTATCGATCTTATAATTTTACGTGCTGAAGGAACCCAAAATTTAGACTGAAGCTTACATAGTGTAACATCAACTCCAGCATGATCCAACCTGTGTAAATAACTAATGTACAAGACTGTAAATGGAAGCTTACCAGGTAATAGATTGAAGCTATCTTGGTGTGATAGAATGCTGGACAAGGACTCATTCTTTCATCAGAAATCTGACCCATTTTTTTACCTTCAACTTTGGCATCTAGTTTCCTGCAAAGAGTACAACCTCTCTTTATCGATCTTATAATTTTACGTGCTGAAGGAACCCAAAATTTAGACTGAAGCTTACATAGTGTAACATCAACTCCAGCATGATCCAACCTGTGTAAATAACTAATGTACAAGACTGTAAATGGAAGCTTACCAGGTAATAGATTGAAGCTATCTTGGTTCCAATTATGTTTCAACCATCTTTCCATTCTTTGTCCTACCATAATTGTACCATCTTCAGCTTGAAATGGTCCTAATCTTTGAAAGCATTTTTCCCAGTTCTCAGGAAGACTTTTTTGTGCTTGCATAATCCAAAACCTCTCAGCTTCCTGGAGTGATCCAGGTTCAAGTTTCTTTAGAACACCCTTAAAAGATTTCACCTTAACAATGTTAAATATCCTAGCAGTGACTGCAATTAACATATTATCGTTGTTGAATTTGGACGCATCAATTATGGTTTCTTCATGAACAGAGTATTGTGCAAGATTAACATGATTCTATCAGGTAACTCACAATTCACCGATTGACTGATAGGCCACACTTCTAAAGGAAGGGCCATGAACTCTGGACCATATTTCCATGAATAGACAACTGCAACATTTAAAGGGTCCTGGGGTCTGGTCAATAGATCAGCAGGATTCAATCCAGAAGCAATCCACCACCATTCATTTGGGTCACTTCTTGATTGAACTTCTGCTATTCTAGTGGCTACGAAAGATCCAAAGCCATAAGATTCCTTTTGGATTTGTGCTCTAACAATGGAGGAATCTGTTATGTGCATTACCGAACTAAATTTATATGTTATTTCATCTTCAATGGCTTTACGCATCCTGCACGCTATAACAGCTCCACACCATTCAAGCCTTGGAATAGATAACTGTCTACTAGGGGCTATCCTACTCTTTGCCACAATGAGCCTGCTCTCAAATGCACCAGACTCTAACTCCCACCTAGCATATGCAACAGCACCATAAGCATTTGTTGAACTATCACTGAAGATAACAAGTAAAGGCAATCCTTTGGCTGAGGTTGGCTTAACATTTCTTTCAAAATGCAAAGTTTCAGTGCCAAATAATTCACAAAAGTATGACACCCACTGTTCTTTTAAATAGGAAGGCAAGGGATCGTCCCATCCCAATTTAAAGTCACATTTCACAGTGTCTCGTAGCAAAATCTTTGCTTTTAGTGTGTATGGAAGCAAAAACCCCAGTGGGTTGTAAACAGAACACATCTGACTGACGACAACCCTTTTTGTTAAAACTGAAGGTATATTTTCAAAGAAATTCAACTTGCTTATGTCTGGTTCTATTCTTACACCCTTATATTTTGGAGAGAAATTTAACTTAGTTTTAAAATAAAACACATCCTTATTGCATTGCCAGTTAAGGCCAAGTATTCTTTCATTACTATTCTGGGACACTTCAAAGTCAGAATGCTCATTATCTCCAGTAATGGTCCATCGTTTAATTTTAAAACTGCCTTTAGAGAGTACATTTTCAATATCTCTGATTAGGCTAAATGCCTCAGCTTTACTCTCAACAGAATGGATTATGTCATCTACATAGGAATTAGTCATTATCACACGTGATGCTTCTGTGAAGTCTTTTACCGACAATTCTGCAGTATGTCTGAGAGCTAACATTGCAATAATTCCTGAGGGCCTATCCCCGAAACCCATGCATGTCATTACATAGTGATCAGCTTTGCGATTACTTTGCAAATTTCTCCAAACAAATCTATGTACATGTTGTTCTAATTCTGGAAGCTTAATGCAATTATACATTTTTCTTATGTCACCGGCTATGCCTATAGCCTTTTCACAAAATCTTAGTAATATACCAAACATTGAGTTCAAAATATTAGGGCCTTTTGCCCAAAAACTATTTAGAGACTGGCCCATATACTTTGCTGATGAATCAAAAACAATTCTCAATGGGGTTGATACAGGTCCTGGTTTTAACACTTCATGATGCTGAATGTATGTGACAGGACCAACATAGTTTTTAACCTCTTCATCGGATAACTTCCGAATTACATTGCGCTTTGTCATGTCAAGTATCTGGTCATTATAAGCTTGAGCATAGTCTGAACCCAGTTTCATAAATCTTTTCTCTGTGCCTTTCAGTCTAGCTAGAGCTACAGATACATTATTTTGCAACAGTTTGGGATCCTTAGTCCATGGAAATTTAGCGGACCATTCTTTTCTGTCCGGGTAATACATCAACCCACTTTCAATAAGAGCCAGCTCCTTTTCCTCTTTTATACTATAATTGCCATTGCCTGTTGCACATTTCCCATAACGACAACTACCACATCTGGGATTACAATTAATGGTGAAGAAATCATTTATCTGTGCTGTAATATCAATTACAGGTTCTACAGATATGTCATAGTCGGATATTGTACTGGAAACATGATTAATGCTAATGCCTGGATTACTCCTAAACACTGATAAGGTAACAATGTCGGGATGACTGCCATACACACACATTCCAAACGGTGATTCCCTGAGCTGTAAATTTTCAGCCACAGTTTCCTTAACTGTTGGAATTAAAGAGCAATAATCAGAACCAATTAGGAGATCTATTTTCCCATAAGGTCTATCTAATGCACATACATTAACACCCTTGAATAAATGTTTCACTTTTGATAAATCTACCTTACCGACTTGAGATGTAATGTCATCGATTCCATAAGCAGTAACATTGACATCATTCCCATCCTTGTCGGTTAAAACCAGATCATACTCTTTACTACTGTATGTCACAGTTTTGTCGCCCAATTTAGTCACAGCTAATCTGACACATTTTCCTTTCAGTCCCAATGCCTTAGCCACATTATTTCTGATCATTGTTATATCAGCTCCCGAGTCAAATAAAGTTTGTAACTCCTGATTACCACACTTGATCTTGTTAACCATAAATAGAACACCGTTTCTTTTCAGACTTACAAAGGAATTTCCTGTTATGAATCCCTCATGTATAATAGTATGATGAAGTTTCCCACAAGTTTCATTGTTAACATCTACAGCATTACATCTGGACTTCTTTAGACATTTTCTTGCTATGTGAACACCTTTAAGGCAATTAAAGCAAATACCTTTCTTCTTTACACTCTCCATTCTGTCATTGATACTCAAGTTCTGGAAAGTTGTACAGTCTAAGATATCATGTCCATCTGACCCATGATACCAGCACCTATGCAGCCTTGTGTTGTCACTGATCTTATTCCTGTTCCGTTCAGCATTTTCTTCTGTAATTTTAGTGAAAAGGTCAGTGATATTTGTAATAGCATTTTCAAGTCATGCTATCCTTTCCATCACATCTGACTCTCTTCCTTGCTTTGTACTACGCTGATCTTCATAAGTGCAGGTATAATTCACTTTAGCCTTGATATTATTATTGCTTCTAATATTAGCATTAAGGTATTTCATTGATTTTTTTTCACTCAAAAGGTATTCCAATAACTTTCCGAATAGGTCACGATTATCTACACACTCTGCTAACTTAACCCATTCACGCTTCTGTGTAGGTGGTAATAGTTTTTCTATCTGGCTAGTCATGTTAGCAGTATTTAATTCTGCAGCCAAACTCATTTGGTCTAGGTAAAGATAGCATTGCTCAATCTTATCAACCATCTTAATGAAACTCTCACTATCCCCTTCGGAAATAGGTTTAATTGACCTTATGTCCTCTACTAGTACATCAATAATGGTTCTGCTGTTCCCAAAAGTTTCATCTAATCGCTCAAACATTTTATCGAAGTCCTGATCTGCACCACGAACTGTATCCAAGGCCTCCCCTGAGAGACACTGTCTTAGCACAAAGGAATCTTTCCCATAATTTGATTGCATTAGTCAAAAAAATCTCTCTTGAAATTGCTATAATCTCTCACATCTCCGTGAAACCTTGGCACATCAATCGGTTTTACTTTTAAAACTTTTTTCACCTGCATTTCGTCTTTAACTTTCACAAATATCACATGAGCTGCACACTTTCTATCTTCTAATGCTTTGATATAAACGTTAGCCTCCTCTATCAATAGAGCATCACAGTTCTCATCTAATAAATTGCAATACTGTTCATTAGCTAGTTCAACTTCATCATAAGCCTTAACAACACACTCATATCTTTCTTCTAAAATTTCTAATGCCATTTGATCTAACATATACTCATGAAACTTATCAGGCTTACGTGTTAGTTTTGCCTTTGCGGTTCCCCTCCGCTGTTTGGCCTTCTTCTGTGCCTCCAGTGACATCCTAGCACTGTCATTTTATCCCGTGGAGCTGCCATTTTTCCCTTTATCTGCCATGATGAGTGTTGTCGAAATGTATGCTCAGGTAGGCTACCAGATAAAAACTCAGCTTGTCGTAAAACGTTTAATTTCGACCTGTAACATTATAGAAGTCAATATAACATACCCAATTTTTATAATGTTACAGGTCGAAATTAAACGTTTTACGACAAGCTGAGTATTTATCTGGTACCTGAGCATACATTTCGACAACACTCATCATGGCAGATAAAGGGAAAGATGGCAGCTCCACGGGGGAAAATGACAGTGCTAGGATGTCACTGGAGGCACAAAAGAAGGCCAAACAGCGGAATTAGAACAACATGTACATAGATTTGTTTGGAGAAATTTGCAAAGTAATCGCAAACCTGATCACTATGTAATGACATGCATGGGTTTCGGGGATAAGCCCTCAGGAATTATTGCAATGTTAGCTCTCAGATATACTGCAGAATTGTCGGTAAAAGACTTCACAGAAGCATCACGTGTGATAATGATTAATTCCTATGTAGATGACATAATCCATTCTGTTGAGAGTAAAGCTGAGGCATTTAGCCTAATTAGAGATATTGAAAATGTACTCTCTAAAGGCAGTTTTAAAATTAAACGATGGACCATTACTGGAGATAATGAGCATTCTGACTTTGAAGTGTCCCAGAATAGTAATGAAAGAATACTTGGCCTTAACTGGCAATGCAATAAGGATGTGTTTTATTTTAAAACTAAGTTAAATTTCTCTCCAAAATATAAGGGTGTAAGAATAGAACCAAACTTAAACAAGTTGAATTTCTTTGAAAATATACCTTCAGTTTTAACAAAAAGGGTTGTCGTCAGTCAGATGTGTTCTGTTTACGACCCACTGGGGTTTTTGCTTCCATTCACACTAAAAGCAAAGATTTTGCTACGAGACACTGCGAAATGTGACTTTAAATTGGGATGGGACGATCCCTTGCCTTCCTATTTAAAAGAACAGTGGGTGTCATACTTTTGTGAATTATTTGGCACTGAAACTCTGTATTTTGAAAGGAATGTTAAGCCAACCTTAGCCAAAGGATTGCCTTTACTTGTTATATTCAGTGATAGTTCAACAAATGCTTATGGTGCTGTTGCATATGCTAGGTGGGAGTTAGAGTCTGGTGCATTTGAGAGCAGGCTCATTGTAGCAAAGAGTAGGATAGCCCCTAGTAGACAGTTATCTATTCCAAGGCTTGAATTGTGTGGAGCTGTTATAGCGTGCAGGATGCGTAAAGCCATTGAACATGAAATGACATATAAATTTAGTTCGGTAATGCACATAACAGATTCCTCCATTGTTAGAGCACAAATCCAAAAGGAATCTTATGGCTTTGGAACTTTCGTAGCCACTAGAATAGCAGAAGTTCAATCAAAAAGTGACCCAAATGAATGGTGGTGGATTGCATCTGGATTAAATCCTGCTGATCTATTGACCAGACCCCTGGACCCTTTAAATGTTGCAGTTGTCTATTCATGGAAATATAGTCCAGAGTTCATGGCCCTTCCTTTAGAAGTGTGGCCTATCAGTCAATCGGTGAATTGTGAGTTACCTGATAGAATTCATGTTAATCTTGCACAATACTCTGTTCATGAAGAAACCATAACTGATGCGTCCAAATTCAACAACTATAATATGTTAATTGCAGTCACTGCTAGGATATTTAACATTGTTAAGGTGAAATCTTTTAAGGGTGTTCTAAAGAAACTTGAACCTGGATCACTCCAGGAAGCTGAGAGGTTTTGGATTATGCAAGCACAAAAAAGTCTTCCTGAGAACTGGGAAAAATGCTTTCAAAGATTAGGACCATTTCAAGCTGAAGATGGTACAATTATGGTAGGACAAAGAATGGAAAGATGGTTGAAACATAATTGGAACCAAGATAGCTTCATTCTATTACCTGGTAAGCATCCATTTACAGTCTTGTACATTAGTTATTTACACAGGTTGGATCATGCTGGAGTTGATGTTACACTATGTAAGCTTCAGTCTAAATTTTGGGTTCCTTCAGCACGTAAAATTATAAGATCGATAAAGAGAGGTTGTATTCTTTGCAGGAAACTAGATGCCAAAGTTGAAGGTCAAAGAATGGGTCAGATTTCTGATGAAAGAATGAGTCCTTGTCCAGCATTCTATCACACTGCTGTGGATATTTTTGGACATTTTCAAATCAAAGATAATGTAAAGAAAAGGACAACTGGTAAAGCTTATGGTGTTATATACAATTGTATTGTTACACGTGCCGTGTATATTGATGTTGTAGATGGATATGATACTTATAGTTTTTTAAAGTGTTTCAGAAGATTTACAGCGGTTCATGGCTATCCTTATACTGTACACTCTGACTTAGGCTCACAATTGGTATCAGCAAATAAAGAACTTAAGAGTGATATTAACAACTGGAACATACACGAGATCACTGAATTTGGAGCAAAGGGAGGCTTGAAATGGAAATTCAATCGGTCTACATATGCTGCATGGCAGAATGGGGTAAGTGAGGCCTTAATTAAGTCTGTAAAAAGGTCTCTGTCAATGCTCATAGGAACTACTATCTTGACATTTAGTGATTTGCAGACAACATTTTTTGAAATAGCAAACTTAATGAATGAAAGGCCTATTGGAATAAAACCTGGTATGGATGTAGAAATAGGAACATATTTGTGTCCGAACGATTTACTTTTGGGTAGAGCAAGTAATAAAGTACCATCTGGTTCATGGTCTACATCAGGTGACACCAAGAAAAGGTTGAACTTTATACAAAATGTTGTCGACACCTTTTGGCGTAAGTGGCAGAGAGATTATTTCCCTACACTCATTGTAAGGCAAAAATGGCACACAGATAAAAGAAATGTACAACCTGGTGATATTGTTCTGATTAAAGACACAAATGTTGTGCGAGGAAAATGGAAAATGGGGCAGGTTGTAGATACAGAAACAGGCAGAGACAATAAGGTGAGAGATGTAAGCATTAGATACAAAATACAAAGACCAGGAAAATATAAGGGACAAAGTGACACAGTTATCAAGAGATCGGTTCACAAGTTGGTGGTATTGCTACCCGTTGAAGAACAATAAAGAAGCGCCCAGACCTGAATCGTTAAGATCTGCTGTGAAGAGTACCATCATTTCTTTTAAGTATTATTTGTCTGCTTTCTTGACTGTTTCCCTATTTGTTGAAGTGTAGTTTAATCAGATGATTTTCTTTGTTCAATTCTGTGCTTCCCAAGTACTCAATCAAGAAACATTGATCTTTGACTAGTTGTAAATAAAATTATGTTTTCTTTTGCGAATTTTCTTTCTATATTCTTTTTTTTTCATTCGGTTATTGTCGATTTATCCTAATTTAATTAACCAATTCAAACGAACCTGATTCGATCCCCACAAGGATCGTAACAGTTGGCGACCTTGCCAGGATTTTCGACAACATAACCAATTGAAAATAGGGAGAATATAGAAAGAAGCAGAATGAGTGAGATTACGAGAGATTTGATAGATTCAGGTAAACTTCTTGATCTAAATGGCGATGCTCTCCGTGAGTATGTTATTAAGAGAGAACAGGAAGTGTTTGAGAGAGACGAAAGAGCAGCTGAAAGAGAATATAATGAAAGAAAGCAAGAAGAAAATGAAAGACATCGTAAGCATGAGTTAGAAATTGCTCGTTTAAGATAAGACAAATTCTTCATAACAAACGGTCAAGTAGCAGATCAGGAAGTAATTCATCTTTGAATAGTGACACTGATAGTTTAGATATGAGTGCAGTGCTCAAACTTATACCGAAATTTGATGAGGAAGATGTTAAGAAATATTTTATGTCTTTTGAAAAGTTAATGAACAGAGTAGGTTCTCCAAAAAAGAAAAAAAAAAACAGTGGACTTAGTATTTACAATCAGTTTTAAGTGGTAAAGCACATTCTGTGTATAGTTGTTTGTCTGAGGATGAAAGTGAAGATTATGATACTGTGAAAGAAACCGTACTTAGTGCATACAGATTGATACCAGAGGCATACCGTAAGAAGTTTAGAAGTTTGAAAAGAAATGATACTAGTACTTATGTAGAGTACGGAAAGAAGTTAGAAAGATCGTTTTGTGATTGGTTGACTTCCGCTGAAGTCGATAATTTTGAAGATCTCAAGAACTTAGTTTTGTTAGAAAGTTTCAAAGATAACATATCCCCAGACATCAAATTATATATAGAAGATGGCGTGAAACATCTTTTGCCTATGCTACGAAATTAGCAGATGAGTACAGTCTCACACATGGTTTAAGTGGCAGTAAAAAGAAAAGCGATCTTTTATCAAGTAAGGCACAACATAGTAAAGGTAGTTCTAACAATAACGATATTAGGAACAAGGATTATTATTATTATTATTATTGTTACACATGTGGGAAGGAAGGTCATATTTCTCGGTACTGTAGGAGCCAATGGGCAGTCAGTAATTCAGATGTCACTTGTTACAATTGTAATAAGAAAGCGCATATAGCTAGGAATTGCACAGTAGAAAGTACGAATTTGAAGAAACCTGTGTCACTTAGTAGTCTTTCTTCAGGAAGGAATAGTCTCTTGAAAGAAACTAGGAAACATTATGGTGAATTTTTGTCTGAAGGTTTAGTTTCTTCTCTTAAAGGAGGTGATTCAAAGGAAGTAGTTTTGCTTAGTATACGGGAGCATCAGTATCACTCGTTAGGAGAGAGAGTGTATCAAGGAATGTAATAATCAGCATGAAAAAAAAATTTATGCTTGGTGGGTTTCCGAACACTTGTGTAGTTTTCCCTTTGTTAAAGATGAGATTGAAAAGTCAGTAAGTGTCAGGAGATGTAAAACTAGTAGCTATGGATACTTTGCCCGTAGACGGCGTTGACATTATTGTTGGCAACGATTTAACTACCTCCAACTGTGTGAATCCTATTTTAAGTGAAGTTCAAGTGCCTGAAATGATAGTAACTAGGTCAGGATTAGATACAGATATTGACTATGGTCATAGGTTGTTCGAGGATTCGAACGTAGGTAATAGAGGCGGTGATGATTAACTTAGCATAAGTATAGCGAGGAAACAGACTCTATCAATGTCGATAATGTGAGCAAATATGATGATGTAGCTGTTGAAAGAAGTGATGTACAGATAGACAATGTAATAGGCCCAAGTAATAGCAGCTGTAGTGATTCAGAAACTAGCATATTGAATAAGGATGAGCTAGTTAAGATGCAAAGGGAAGATGAAACACTAACTCGAATTTTTGAGTGTGAATTGGATGATGAACCTGAAAATGTTTGTAAGGAAACGTTTAGTCTAAAAAGACAAACTTTTGTGTCACTATGTTCGTCCTAAGACAGGTAGCAAAGAAGTCATAGAGCAATTAGTAACTCCTAGGAAACTTCGTGAATCAATTTTGAAATTAGCACATGATGAACAAGGACATTTAGGAGTAAATAAAACATTCAAGTGTATAAGTAAAACGTACTTTTGGCCTAAAATGAAAAGTGATGTGAAGAGATATGTTTTAAGTTGTCACGAATGTCAAATGGCTGGCAAACCTAATCAAGCAATTCCCAGGGCTCCGTTATGTAATATTCCATCGGTAGGGGAACCTTTTGAGAATGTCGTAATTGATATAGTAGGCCCTTTGCCCAGAAGTAAGGGAGGGAATATCTATCTATTAACAATCATTGATAGACTAACAGGATATCCAGAAGCAATCCCAGTAAGAAATTGCAACGCAAAATCTGTAGTTAAACGCTTGCTGAACTATTTCTTTAAATTTGGACTTCCTTGCATTATACAGAGTGATAATGGTAGCAATTTTGTATCAAAGTATTTCAGAGATAAAATGAAAGAGTTAGGGATTAAACTTGTAACTTCCACCCCGTACCACCCTGAATCACAAAGAATTGTTAAAGTTTTCATCAAACATTGAAAAGTTGCTTAAGGAAGTTGTCTAATAACTTCGAACATGATTGGGAAGAAAGTTACCTTTTGTCTTTTTGGCTTTACGATTAGCTCCTAATGACACCACAGGATTTAGTCCTTTTGATTTGTTGTTCGGTCACACCACCAAAGGACCTTTAGCAATTTAAAAGTGTAAGTTAATGCGAGAAGAAGGTAGAAAGGATTGCATACAGAATATCGAAGATCACAAAGAGGATTTAACCCTGGATAGGTACGCTCCTCGGACACCCCTTTAAGGGTATACTCGGTCGCGTGCGACCCCGACTCCGAAAAAAATTCAGGAAAAATTTAGTTATGCATCAATCTGTTTTGTTTGACTTGCTAAAAATACTTCAAAGAATGCTAAAAACTACTGAAAATATAAATAATACCCATCTACAAAATAACTATTTATTGGAAATATATTAAAAATTTAAGTATACAAAAAAAAGACGACGTAAATATTCACAAAAAATAGATATATACATATACACATAAATCCCTTTAGGGACACCTTCTTAGATGGCAAAGCAACAGCTTGTAATTCTGGAAATGAGTTGGACCCATAGAAGTCAAGATCTGAAATGAGAAAAAAAGGGCAACTTTTTTTGGCCAAAAAAATTTTTCCAAATTTCATGAATTTTTTGGGGTACCCAAATGAAATAGGAAGAGACTAATTTTTTTATAGAATAAACTCATATTATCCTAGAAAATAAATACATAATAAAATGTGCCCTAAGATGTAATTTACTGTTATATCAGGGGCGAAATCTAAAGGTCATTTTTGACGGCCTAGTTTCACAATGTAAATTTCTTATGAAAATCATTGTATCTCCTATAAAATATGATATTTATACATTACAATATACCAAAATATCACGAATTCTATACAGAACAAGAATATATAGAGATATGCCAACTTACCTTTCGGGTATGTCAACAAAATGGCCGCAGACCGCAACAACTCTTACAGCCCAATCTACCACTTGAAATGAAGAATGGGGTTGCAAACTCCATATTATCATCAACATCTCTTTTTAACTCCATTAGAAGTGTGTTGATGACATCCATGTCGAGGGAATACTGCCTGCTGGCCATTATTGAAGATAAATTCAAAATAAATAGAAAAAAATCAAATTTGCAAAAAAAAAAAAATCAGAAATTAGCATTTGAGGGAAAATGGACCTCATGGCAATATATGGCATCTAAGCCAAAACCAATGTCATGCAAGTGGTAGACACACCATCCATCCACACTTTCCAACTATAAAGAACCAAACAAGTATCAACACTGTTCGACAATTTATAATTATGTAATAACTTTGCTGTTTGATCACTTACCCCTATAAAGGCATGTCAGGGTCGAGGTCGACCCCTGGGGAGGGGTAAAAAAACGGGGAAGGAGGGAAGTTAGACGAAAATCAGTCCTAAAGCAGACAATGGTATGTAGACTAGTCACCACTTCCATATTCGAGACAGCTGATGATTTATGGGGAAAAAAAAGGTTTTGAAAATGCTGTAGGGGTCGCATACGACCCATCATACCTTCCCAGGGTAGGAAAGCCTGGCAGTTGGCAAAAGAAAATGAGAGCAACCGTCAAGGGGAACTAAAAGGAAGTACGATCTTAACGCTAAAGACAGAATTTTCCATGTGGGTGATAAAGTCTTAGTATTAGTCCAGAAAGGTCCCTCATTATCTTATAAGTTCGAAGGTCCATTTCCTATCATATTTAAAAGGGGAAATTTGAATTACTTAATTGATATGGGTAGACGTAGAGCTAAGTGGTTGCACATCAACTTGTTAAAGAAATATAATGAACATCCAGTGCCAGTTGTAACCATGTCGCAGAGAGAGATTACTTTTGAGAAGAACTCTGATGTTCTAAATAATTTCAAGTTGTTTAATTATAGCTTAGAGGAAGAAAAAACAAGGGAACTATTCAATGTGTTTTCAAATTATCCAGAAACTGTTAGTGATAAATTAGGTTTAAGTAATCTTAGAGAACACAATATTCAGCTATAGGACACAAAACCCATCAGACGAAGTCCTTATTGTTTAAGTCCAGAAAAAGCAAATTCAGTCCGACAGGAAATTAAGTATATGCTAGACAAGGGTTCGATTGTTCCTAGCGAAAGTGACTGGTGTTCCCCAATAGTTCTTGTTAAGAAAGAAGATGGATCCGATAGGTTGTGTATCGATTTTAGAAAAGTGAATAGTGTTACAAAAAAAAAGTAATTTTCCCCTCCCCAGGATAGAAGATTGTTTAGATTGAATAGGAAATGCCAAGTTTATTTCTAAACTTGATTTGGTCAAAGGTTATTGGCAAGTACCTTTAAGTAGTCGAGCACAGAAAATATCTGTGTTCATAACACCTCTCGGTAGTTATGAACCCAAAGTTATGGCTTTTGGTCTACGAAATGCAGCGAGTACTTTCCAAAGATTAATTAATAGAGTTTTAAATGAAACTGATAACTGTGTCGTGTATTTGGATGATCTTGTAGTATTTTCAGATACATGGAAGCAACATTTACGCATTTTAGCTAAAGTCCTAGCAGTCCTTGAGAAAGCAAAACTTGTTTTAAATCTGAAGAAATGTGAATTCGCAAAAACTCAATCACATATTTGGGTCATAAAGTGGGTCTAGGCAAGATTTGTCCAAAAGATGGGAACATAGAGGCTATCATCAACTTCCCAATCCCTACCAGTAAAAAACAGGCAATGAGATTCATCACAATGATTTTATATTTCCACAGATTTGTTCCTAATTTTTCAGAAATAAGTGCTCCAATAACTAATCTTTTCAAAAAAAGACGAAGTTTTGTATTTGTTAATGAATGTATCGAAGCTTTCAATAAGTTAAAGGCCATAATGATTCACGAGCCCGTACTAATGTTGCCCGATTTTAGCAAGGAATTTAATTTAGCGATAGATGCAAGTGATATTGGCATAGGAGGAGTACTGTTGCAAGAAGTGAACGGGACTAAGCACCCTGTAGCATATTATTCGAGGAAGTTAAATAAAGCACAGCAGAATTATTCAACTATTGAGAAGGAATTATTTAGCTTAGTGTCAACTTTACAACATTTTGAGATTTATGTACGTAGTTGTCATGTTTTAACTGTGTATACTGATCACAATCCATTAGTTTATCTGGATAGGTTTAAGAATAAGAATAAACGTCTCATGCGTTGGAGTTTAGAATTACAAGATTACGATTTAAAGATAGTTCATATAAAGGGAAAGAATGTAATAGCCGACAGTCTTTCTAGAGATTTTTCAGAATGATATGGACGTTTGTTTTCTTTTTGGTTTTGTTTTTTTCTCTTTCATCAACAAGTAAGTGTGTTTGGTTTAGTTACGTGATGCGAGAGTAGTGAAGTAATTGTTTCTCAGTTTAGGGATAAGTGAATTTTCTCCCTTGATAATTTCGTTAAAAAAAAGATAAAATCAGTAGATTTTACTTTTTTTTTCTTTTAGGGGGATGTGTCATGGGTAGATAGAATAATATAGAAAAAAATGTTAAAACATGTTAAGTTTCTACTCTTAAGAAGCAGAGAGGAGAGGTCCCGCTAGTGTTTACTAGAAACTGTCCCCGCCGTTGGTAGAGGTCAAGATATTTATTTAGATGTGCCTAGATCAGCAGACTTGGGGCATAAGGATCGTCTGTTGTAGCAATTCGAGGAGCCAGCGTTATGGAAGGACCCATAGCGCAAGGAGGGCCGGTTGTCGCCGAAGAACATAGATTTTCGGAAGGTAAACACATGTCTCGCTTCAATTATAGCGCCATATGGATCATGATTACACCAGCAGAGCGTTCGGGAAGATGCAATCAAAGAGGCGTGGTTTTAAGGAAAACCAATGAGGATGAAGAAAGGAGAAAATTTTCTTATATGGAATTGTCCATAGTTAGCCCCTCCCATACAGGGGTATTTAAACTTCAAAGAGAATGAGAGAGAGAGAGGACGAGAGAGAGGGAGGATGAGAGAGAGAACAAGCACAGAGAAAGAGAGAGAACGTAAGGACCAGAATGCAGATGTGACCAGCTTGCGACAACTTGACCGAGATGTCAGAACGAGTTGACCCCTGTCGTTATTACCAACCACGAAGCGCCCAGACCTGAAATATCTACGTTCCTGAATTCGTCAAGATCTGCTGTGAAGAGTACCATCATTTCTTTTAAGCATTATTTGTTTACTTTCTTGACTGTTCCCCTATTTGCTGAAGTGTAGTTTAATCAGATGATTTTTTTTTCAATTCTGTGCTTCCCAAGTACTCAATCAAGAAACATTGATCTTTGACTAGTTGTAAATAAAATTATGTTTTCTTTTACGAGTTTTCTTTCTATATTCCTTTTTTCAATCGGTTATTGTCGATTTATCCTAATATAATTAACCAATTCAAAAGAACCTGATTCGATAGGTAGATAGAATAATATAGAAAAGAATGTTAAAACATGTAAAGTTTCTACTCTTAAGAAGCAGAGAGGAGAGGTCCCGCTAGTGTTTACTAGAAACTGTCCCCGCCATTGGTTGAGGTCAAGATATTTATTAGATGTGCCTAGATGATCAGCAGACCTGGGGCATAAGGATTGTCTGTTATAGCAATTCGAGGAGCCAGCGTTATGGTAGGACCCATAGCACAAGGAGGGTCTGTTGTCGCCAAAGAACATAGATTAACGGAAGGTAAACACATGTCTCGCTTCAATTATAGCACCATATGGATCATGATTACACCAGCAGAGCGTTTGGGAAGATGCGATCAAAGAGGCGCGGTTTTAAGGAAAACCAATGAGGATGAAGTAAAGAGAAAATTTCCTCATATGGAATTGTCCGTAGTTAGCCCCTCCCATACAGGGGTATATAAACTTCAAAGAAAATGAGAGAGAGGGAGGACGAGAGAGAGAATGAGAGAGATCAAGCACAGAGAAAGAGAGAGAACGTAAGGACCAGAATGCAGATGTGACCAGCCTTACGACAACTTATCTGAGATGTCAGAACGAGTTGACCCCTGTCGTTATTACCAACCACGAAGCACCCAGACCTGAAATATCTACGTTCCTGAATCGTTAAGATCTGCTGTGAAAAGTACCAACATTTCTTTTAAGTATTATTTGTCTGCTTTTTTTACTGTTCCCCTATTTGCTGAAGTGTAGTTTAATCAGATGATTTTCTTTGTTCAATTCTGTGCTTCCCAAGTACTCAATCAAGAAACATTGATCTTTGACTAGTTGTAAATAAAATTATGTTTTCTTTTGCGAGTTTTCTTTCTATATTCCTTTTTTCATTCGGTTATTGTCGATTTATCCTAATTTAATTAGCCAATTCAAAAGAACCTGATTCGATCCCCACGAGGATCGTAACAGGGAGCAGAGATGTATTTAAGTAAAGTTAAAATAAGGATCTTCACCTCCGAAGCATTACAATAAAACCTATACTAGCTAATACCACTTACCTAAGTTACTCTCTTTGATATCTCCAGTATCTCCCAAACAGATATCTCCCAAATTAAATAATTATTTTGTTTTTGTTCAACACAATCCTTCAAATAAAACGAATAAGGATACCAACGGATACAATCTAGTTTAGTCTCTTTACTTACAAAATTACTGCACAGACGAGAAACCAAGAGAAATTAATAACTGCTTATTCAATTGACGACAAAAAAAATAATAAATTGATAAATTTAACCACAAAATAAACACTATGAAAATAACTATTAACCTGATTAAATCTTAATACAAATAACCCTTCCCTAAACTAAGCCGTACCATGAGGAAAAAACACCTGGACAAGTGACCTGAGACTTAGATATCGTGAATAAGACAAAAATTACAATAAGTTCCAAGCACTCAGCCCGAAATATGTAATACCTGTTTGTGAAGTAAACCCTACTGTCATGTATTATGAGGATAATTTGTAGGGAAGTTTGCCTATGGGGTCTGCAAAGTACTGTTTACCAATTTGACTCTCGCTGCACTTGTTATCGACAACGTATATGGCATTTTAACTACAACAGTAGGTAGCTCGTCAGCAAGCAAAGAGGTGCTCTGCTTTGAGGAGTATAGGGGCAGTGTAAGGACGTAGCCCGGTAGCGAAATTTTTTTTCCCAAACAGGTTTGCAGTTTGGGGCGGGGCTTCGTGCGCAGAAAACAGATTATAAGGGTAACTCCTTTATTACTCCTGCTTTAAGAATTGGTGGGTAACTAGTTCATTAACCCTGGATAGGTACGGTCCTCGGACACCCCTTTAAGGGTATACTCGGACGCGAACGACCCCGACGCCAAAAAAAAATTCTTGAAAAATCAGTTTTTGCAGTAACCTCCTTTTTTCTTTTGCCAAAAAAAACTTCAATGAATGCTTAAAACAACTGTAAAGTTAAATACTACTCATCTGCAGAAAAACTATTTATTATAAATATTTTAAAAAATTAAGTAGAAAAAAAAAAAGACCTGACATAAAAATTCATAAAAAAAAAGTTTATACATATATACACAAATCCTTTTAGGAATTGATTCTTGAATGTTTAGGACACATCTTGATGTATTTTGGATGGAGTCAGACCCATGGAGGTGAAGATCTGAAATGAGAAAAAAAGGGTAACTTTTTTTGGCCAAAAAAAATTGTCCAAATTTCATGAATTTTTTTGGGTACCCAAATGAAATAGGAAGTGGCTAATTTTTTTATGGAATAAACATATGTTATCCTAAAATAGAAATATGTAAAAAAATCTTCATTATTTTGTAAATTACATTTATATCAGGGGCCATATCTAAAGGTAATTTTTTGAGTACTTGGAAATTTCGTAAAAAAATACATATATTTAATATATAATATGATATTTATGCAGGTAAAAATATACCAAAATATCACAAATTCTATAGGGAACAAGAATATATATAGATAGGGCAGCTTACGCTTCGGATATGTCCACAAAATGGCCGCCAACCACACTGACTCAGACTCCCTAATCTGCCACTTGAAATGTAGGAAGGGTATGTCAATTTCAAGGTGTTATTTACTAATCTAATTATTATTGGATATGCATAAAAATTGTATGGTGGGTTGCTGGATAATTGTCGATTATTTTACGACTATAAAATTAAAATTCTGACACAAAAAATTTTTTTTGAAGGGAAATAAAATCGAAAAAAAAAATGTAAAACAATATTTTAGCTAAAAAAATTTGATGATATTCAATCAAAAAAAAAGTAAACAAAATTTTCAGATAAATAAACATCTAGAGGAATCATTACTCTGTGATAGTTCCTTAGTACGTAGTAATTTTGAAAGAATTGGGAAAAAACGAAAAAATGGCAATCACCGGAAAATCGAACACATACCTATATATACGCCATATCTGGCTAAAAAAAAAATAGGCATGGGTAGCCAGATCATCTAGAAACACTTTCCAATACTATAAAAATATAAGTTTTGCGACACTACTTGCCAATTCCTTACGGTAACATGACTAAGCAAAAAAATGCAAAACAAATAAAAAGGGGCACTCGTGGAAAAATGGCCATTCTAATATACGGCATTTCAGAAAAAAAAAATTTCAGCCACGTGCTAGGCAAACCATCAAGGCATATTTTCCGACAAATAAACATATAAATGAATCATTACTCTGTGATAGTTCCTTAGTACGTAGTAATTTTGAAAGAAATGGGAAAAAACGAAAAAATGGCAATCACAGGAAAATCGAACACATACTTATATATACGCCATATCTGGCTAAAAAAAAAATAGGCATGGGTAGCCAGATCATCTAGAAACACTTTCCAACACTATAAAAATATAAGTTTTGCGACACTACTTGCCAATTCCTTACGGTAACATGACTAAGCAAAAAAATGCAAAACAAATAAAAAGGGGCACTCGCGGAAAAATGCCCAACATTCTAATATACGGCATCTCAGATAAAAAAAAAAAGACATGCACGTGTTAGCCCAACCATCAAGGCACACTTTCTAACACATAAACATGAAAAAAAAATCAATAATATACGGCAATTCCTCACTACGTAGTAAATTTTTACAAATATTGAAAAAAAAACAGAAATTGGCAACCGCAGTTAAATACCCAATATACCAATAACTACGTCGTATCTGACAAAAACAAAATCACGCATGGGTAGCCAGATCATCTAGACACACTTTCCAACACTAAAAAAGCAAAAGTTTTACGACACTATTTCGCAATATCTTACGGAAAAATGACTTGGCAAAAAAATAAAAAAAAATTAAAAAGGGACACTCGCGGTAAAATGCCCGACATTCTAATATACGACATCTCAGATAAAAAAAAAGACATGCACGTGTTAGCCCAACCATCAAGGCACACTTTCTAACACATAAACATGAAAAAAAAATGAATAATATACGGCAATTCCTTACTACGTAGTAATTTTTACAAATATTGAAAAAAAAACAGAAATTGGTAACCGCAGTTAAATACCCAATATACCAATAACTACGTCGTATCTGACAAAAACAAAGTCATGCATGGGTAGCCAGATCATCTAGACACACTTTCCAACACTAAACAAGCAAAAGTTTTACGACACTATTTGGCAATATCTTACGAAAAAATGACTTGGCAAAAAAATGAAAAAAAATGAAAAAGGGGCACTCGCGGTAAAATGGTCCTCGTGGTGATGAACGACATTTTAACTAAAAAAAAAAACATGCACATGGTAGCCAAACAATCCACCAAGACTTTCCACAACTGATAACCTATACAAGTTGCACCATTCTACGACAATTTCATAATACGTAATAACTTTGATAATTATGCAAACTACCTCAGAAGGGTAAACTCGGACGCGAACGACCCCGACGCGTCTCAGAAATCGGGGAAGGAGTACAGCTACAGCAATGCACATCTGGACACTACTAGAGCGTGTAGGGGAGACACCTCCTGCAGGTCGATCACCCACAAATTCAGTCACAGGGGTGAGTCACGTGAGAAAAACCTGTTTTTTTTTGACGCTCGGGGTCGCAAACGACCCACCGTACCTATCCAGGGTTAAAGTTATGATCAGTAACTGCGTTCATAAAGAGCTGAAATGTTTATAGATAGCTTAATAATAATAATAATAATATTAATAATAATGATGATGATTATTACACACACACACACACACACACACACACACACACATATATATATATATATATATATATATATATATATATATATATATATATATATATATATATATATATATATATATATATATATATATATATATATATATATATATTATATATATATATATATATATATATATATATATATATATATATATGTATATATATATATATATATATATATATATATATATATATAAATAATCTATATATATATATATATATATATATATATATATATATATATATATATATATATATATATATATATATATATATTTATATATATTTATATATATATATATATATATATATATATATATATATATATATATATATATATATACCATGACTTGCTTATGAAAACTAAATGTTACTGAAATAACTTAATTTTACAAAACTTTCTTACCAGTTCTTACCAGTTTCATAGTTCTATTCGTGCAAGTAGCCTAAAACCTTTCCACAACAAATCATCACCATTACTTTTGTATCTATCCTTCATTGTTGCACCTGTTTAAGCATGTTGAAGAATAAGGGTTTTAAAAGTCTGTCAATTTTACGTGTTGATTTCTTATTCTACCGCTAAAGTTATTGGGTTCTTTGACTGGCTAGACAGTAATACATTGGATCTCTATATCTAGTTACGGCTAATTTTTCCTTTGCCTACAAATTCAACGAATAGTCTGGTCTATTCTTTCCGCATTCTCATCTGTCCTTATACACCTTTCAACACTGAGATTATCAAACAATTCTTCTTCGTTCAAGGGTTTAACTACTGTTCAGTGGCTACTTTCCTCTTCATAAAGATTGAGACACTCTAGCTATGGTAAGCAGCTCTTCTAGTAGAACGACACTCCGAAATGAAACCATTGTTTTCTAGTCTTGGGATAGTGCCAAAACCTCTGTAACGTTGTCTTTGACAGTCTTGGGGTAGAGTTCTTTTGCTTAAGGCTATATTCGTGCACACTATTCTATAGTTTATATATGGAAGATTTATTTCACTGTTGATAATGTTTTGTAAACTTTTTTTATTCTTAATTGTTCATTACTTGTCTTGCAGTTTATCTATTTCCTTTCTTCACTTGGCTTCTTTTTCTTTGTTGGAACAATTGGTTTTTAGCATCGTGCTTTTCCAGCTAGGGGTTTAGCTTAGCTAATAATAATAATAATAATAATAATAATAATAATAATAATAATAATAATAATAATAATGATGATGATGATGATGATATTAATAATAATAATACTAATATTAATCTTAATATTCATAAAGAATAATCAATGATGTCATCAGCTATAGGTGCGTCTATAAAACAATGTAATTTCGACTGATCAAGAGACATGAAAACCTTTGAAAGGTACACAGGTGCATCATTGGCTTTGCCTAACGCAAAGAAAAGAAAACTATGTTGGAAAAAGTGAACAGCAAGAAAGGTTTAGCCTGCTGGTGCAGTTAGTCGTCGCTCATATATACTTGGGGTCAGGAGATGCCTTCTAACAGGTCGTAAGGTCAAAGATACTTACGACAGTAAATTGAAAAAGCGTACCTCTTGGACTGTGTGATGGTGTTTCTTTAATAAAGTCTCGAATCATCTTGTAAATTCCCATATGGTATCATTCAACGACTTTCTCGAATCTCCTGTGGCAAGTCTCTACATTATTTTTTGGTCTTGGGAGATTGCATTCTAGCATGTGATAAATGCTCCACACACTTGGTTCGAATCTTGGGGATGGAATACACCTTACCTTCAATAGTTATGTTTAAGTAACGGCTAAATCTATCACTGTATTTATGAGTATCATTAACTTAATTGCCACTAAAACTGTTACATGTCAAGTTATGTGACCTTCCTTTTGTCACTCTTTTAGTGCACGATCATATATATGGCTAGATTTTTTGTTGTGTTCTCTCTCTCTCTCTCTCTCTCTCTCTCTCTCTCTCTCTCTCTCTCTCTCTCTCTCTCTCTCTCTCTCTCTCTCTCTCTCTCTCTCTCTCTCTCTCTCTCTCTCTCTATATATATATATATATATATATATATATATATATATATATATATATATATATATATATTTATACATACATGTGTGTGTACATGTAAATACAGTATATGCATGTATAAACGCATGCACGCATATATATATATATATATATATATATATATATATATATATATATATATATATATATATATATATATATACATATATACATATACATATGCGTGCACATATATATATGCATATGTATATACAGTATATGTATGTATAAACACACTCACATGCTATGCATATATGTGTTTAAAAGCCAATGTTTGCCCTTTAGTTCTTAAAACTGATTGTTACTGAAATACTTTGAATTTCAAAAGTTTGTTAGATTCCCAGGGGAACACTTGTCTGTGACATTTCATAACCAAGAGGATTAATCTAGATTAAAACATCTATTCCTTAGCCAAATAGGTATTCATTCTACATTAAAAAATTCATATATACATACTCATCATACTACATTATGAAATTGTATAACTCACTTGATATAAAAATAAGGCAATAAATTATGCACATCCAACTACCGCTTGGAAGATTTATATTGTCCATATTTTCGTTGTTAGTAACCACTGACTTAGAGAATGAGAAGCATTTTTTGGTCTCTTCTTTGGGATTATTTGACTACTCTATGATGCTATCTTAACACTTTCTCAATTCATTCTTGCAAGTATCTTTGACCTTACGACCTGTATGAAGGCATCTCCTAACCCCAAGTATAGATGAGCGACGACTAACTGCAGCAGCTGGCTAAACCTTGATTGCCCTGAACAGTAGTTGAACCCTTGAACCAAGAAGATTTGTTTGATAATCTCGGTATTGAAAGGTGTATAAGGACAGATGAGAATGTGGAAAGTATAGACCAGACTATTCGTTGAATTTGTAGGCAAAGGAAAAATTAGCCGTAACTAGATATAGAGATCCAATATATTACTGTCTAGCCAGTCAAAGAACCCAATAACTTTAGCGGTAGAATAAGAAATCAACACGTAAAATTGACAGACTTTTAAAACCCTTATTCTTCAACATGCTTAAACAGGTGCAACAATGAAGGATAGATACAAAAGTAATGATGATGATTTGTTGTGGAAAGGTTTTAGGCTACTTGCACGAATCGAACTATGAAACTGGTAAGAAAGTTTTGAAAATTAAGTTATTTCAGTAACATTTAGTTTTCATAAGCAAATCATGAGAAGTATATATATATATATATATATATATATATATATATATATATATATATATATATATATATATATATATATATATACATTCATCTATCTATCTATATATATATATATATATATATATATATATAGATAAATGTATATATATCTATATATATATATATATATATATATATATATATATATATATATATATATATATATATATATATATATATAGATATATATATATATATATATATATATGTCTTTGTGAGATTTCGCCTGGGGCTCTGATCCCGAGGTCGTTAAGAGAATCCAGACATTAATATATCAAAATATATATGGCTTATTTGAATATGAAAAACACGTAAAAATGTGCAAAATTTATCATTAATTGAATGCCAAGTAACAAACTACCAATTAGCTACGATGGTGAAGATGGGTTGATTTCAATTCTAAGTACAAAATACCTGAATTCGACAGGTATAAATACAGTAGAATTGTCATTGACTTTTATCTTCCTTCGTGGCCGAATGGGTTAGTCACTGTCTATACAAGCTTGCCGACCAGGGTTCGATTCCCGGCCGGAGCCAAGCTCTTGTCTTTGTGAGATTTCGCCTGGGGCTCTGATCCCGAGGTCGTTAAGAGAATCCAGACATTAATATATCAAAATATATATGGCTTATTTGAATATGAAAAACACGTAAAAATGTGCAAAATTTATCATTAATTGAATGCCAAGTAACAAACTACCAATTAGCTACGATGGTGAAGATGGGTTGATTTCAATTCTAAGTACAAAATACCTGAATTCGACAGGTATAAATACAGTAGAATTGTCATTGACTTTTATCTTCCTTCGTGGCCGAATGGGTTAGTCACTGTCTATATAAGCTTGCCGACCAGGGTTCGATTCCCGGCCGGAGCCAAGCTCTTGTCTTTGTGAGATTTCGCCTGGGGCTCTGATCCCGAGGTCGTTAAGAGAATCCAGACATTAATGTATCAAAATATATATGGCTTATTTGAATATGAAAAACACGTAAAAATGTGCAAAATTTATCATATATATATATATATATATATATATATATATATATATATATATATATATATATATATATATATATATATATATATATATAAATAAATGTGTATATATAAATAAATGTATATATATATATATATATATATATATATATATATATATATATATATATATATATATATATATATATATATATATATATATATATATATATATAAATAAATGTATATATATATATATATATATATATATATATATATATATATATATATATATATATATATATATATATATATATATATATATATATATACATATATATATGTATATATATATATATATATATATAT
>NC_090745.1:52495664-52635664 GCF_036898095.1 Palaemon carinicauda | reverse complement strand
CCCTGCCGGCTAGGCTACCAACATAGGAGGCTAATCCTCCAAAGGCTGCACTTAAAGTGGTTGTATGATGCCGCCACCTTCTCCCTGTGGTCTAGAAGGCTAGACCTGTGCTCGCAGACCCTAGGCTGAAGAATAGACATTCTTCTGATACCTAGGATGGCGCCGGCACTGGAACTCTGTTTCTCCTTGTTGAGAGGAGGCGGAACTGCTGCCGTCCCCTTAACTGTATTGGCAGACCCTAGGTTGGAGAATAGAATTCTCCTGCCGCCTAGGATGAGCCGGATACTGAAACAGAGTTTCTTAAGGGTGTGTAGGACCGGCAACCTTGCCGGCTCCTTCCACACCTGATACAGAACCCTTTTCCCTCCCCCTTTGTCCTTTTGCGATGGCCTAGCCATCGTATCTTTTTGGGGCATTAAACTGCAATTTCACTGCTTGCCGGTGGATTGTGGGGCCGGCCAGACTCCTTTTCAACAGCTGTTCTTCTGCCGGCGGCCAAGACGGCTGGCGGTTGCTGGCAGTCAAGAGGGCTGTTTGTGGGAAGTCTCTTCTGTCACCAAGGTTAGGAAATCCTCCCTTGGACTCCCGGCCACAAGTGCGATTGCCGGGGTATTAGCCTGGCCGGCATACAAATTGTTTTTTCCCAAGCAGGTTTGCAGATTGGGGTGGGGCTCGTGCACAGAAAACAGATTATAAGGGTAACTCCTTTATTACGGCTGCTTTAAGATTTGATGGGTAACTAGCTCATTAAAGTTATGATCAGTAACTGCGTTCATAAAGACCTGAAATGTTTATAGATAGCTTAATAATAATAATAATAATAATAATAATAATAATAATAATAATAATAATGATGATGATGATGATTACACACACACACACACCTATATATATATATATATATATATATATATATATATATATATATATATATATATATATATATATATATATATATATATATATATATATATACATTTATTTATATACATATATATATACATTTATCTATATATATATATGTATGTATGTATATATATATATATATATATATATATATATATATATATATATATATATATATATATATATATATATATATATATATATATATATATATATATATATATATATATATCTACTTATCATGATTTGCTTATGAAAACTAAATGTTACTGAAATAACTTAATTTTCAAAACTTTCTTACCAGTTTCATAGTTCGATTCGTGCAAGTAGCCTAAAACCTTTCCACAACAAATCATCATCATTACTTTTATATCTATCCTTCATTGTTGCACCTGTTTAAGCATGTTGAAGAATAAGGGTTTTAAAAGTCTGTCAATTTTACGTGTTGATTTCTTATTCTACCGCTAAAGTTATTGGGTTCTTTGACTGGCTAGACAGTAATATATTGGATCTCTATATCTAGTTACGGCTAATTTTTCCTTTGCCTACAAATTCAACGAATAGTCTGGTCTATACTTTCCACATTCTCATCTGTCCTTATACACCTTTCAATACCGAGATTATCAAACAAATCTTCTTGGTTCAAGGGTTCAACTACTGTTCAGGGCAATCAAGGTTTAGCCAGCTGCTGCAGTTAGTCGTCGCTCATCTATACTTGGGGTTAGGAGATGCCTTCATACAGGTCGTAAGGTCAAAGATACTTGCAAGAATGAATTGAGAAAGTGTTAAGATAGCATCATAGAGTAGTCAAATAATCCCAAAGAAGAGACCAAAAAATGCTTCTCATTCTCTAAGTCAGTGGTTACTAACAACGAAAATATGGACAATATAAATCTCCCAAGCGGTAGTTGGATGTGCATAATTTATTGCCTTATTTTTATATCAAGTGAGTTATACAATTTCATAATGTAGTATGATGAGTATGTATATATGAATTTTTTAATGTAGAATGAATACCTATTTGGCTAAGGAATAGATGTTTTAATCTAGATTAATCCTCTTGGTTATGAAATGTCACAGACAAGTGTTCCCCTGGGAATCTAACAAACTTTTGAAATTCAAAGTATTTCAGTAACAATCAGTTTTAAGAACTAAAGGGCAAACATTGGCTTTTAAACACATATATGCATAGCATGTGAGTGTTTATACATACATATACTGTATATGCATACGCATATATATATGTGCACGCATATGTATATGTATATATGTATATGTATATATATATATATATATATATATATATATATATATATATATATATATATATATATATATGCGTGCATGTGTTTATATATATATATATATATATATATATATATATATATATATATATATATATATATATATGCGTGCATGTGTTTATACATGCATATACTGTATTTACATGTACACACACATATATGTATAAATATATATATATATATATAGAGAGAGAGAGAGAGAGAGAGAGAGAGAGAGAGAGAGAGAGAGAGAGAGAGAGAGAGAGAGAGAGAGAGAGAGAGAGAGAGAGAGAGAACACAACAAAAAATCTAGCTATATATATGATCGTGCACTAAAAGAGTGACAAAAGGAAGGTCACATAACTTGACATGTAACAGTTTTAGTGGCAATTAAGTTAATGATACTCATAAATACAGTGATAGATTTAGCCGTTACTTAAACATAACTATTGAAGGTAAGGTGTATTCCATCCCCAAGATTCGATCCAAGTGTGTGGAGCATTTATCACATGCTAGAATGCAATCTCCCAAGACCAAAAAATAATGTAGAGACTTGCCACAGGAGATTCGAGAAAGTCGTTGAATGATACCATATGGGAATTTACAAGATGATTCGAGACTTTATTAAAGAAACACCATCACACAGTCCAAGAGGTACGCTTTTTCAATTTACTGTCGCAAGTATCTTTGACCTTACGACCTGTTAGAAGGCATCTCCTGACCCCAAGTATATATGAGCGACGACTAACTGCACCAGCAGGCTAAACCTTTCTTGCTGTTCACTTTTTCCAACATAGTTTTCTTTTCTTTGCGTTAGGCAAAGCCAATGATGCACCTGTGTACCTTTCAAAGGTTTTCATGTCTCTTGATCAGTCGAAATTACATTGTTTTATAGACGCACCTATAGCTGATGACATCATTGATTATTCTTTATGAATATTAAGATTAATATTAGTATTATTATTATTAATATCATTATCATCATCATCATCATCATCATTATTATTATTATTATCATTATTATTATTATTATTATTATTAGCTAAGCTAAACCCCTAGCTGGAAAAGCACGATGCTAAAAACCAATTGTTCCAACAAAGAAAAAGAAGCCAAGTGAAGAAAGGAAATAAATAAACTGCAAGACAAGTAATGAACAATTAAGAATAAAAAAAGTTTACAAAACATTATCAACAGTGAAATAAATCTTCCATATATAAACTATAGAATAGTGTGCACGAATGTAGCCTTAAGCAAAAGAACTCTACCCCAAGACTGTCAAAGACAACGTTACAGAGGTTTTGGCACTATCCCAAGACTAGAAAACAATGGTTTCATTTCGGAGTGTCGTTCTACTAGAAGAGCTGCTTACCATAGCTAGAGTGTCTCAATCTTTATGAAGAGGAAAGTAGCCACTGAACAGTAGTTAAACCCTTGAACGAAGAAGAATTGTTTGATAATCTCAGTGTTGAAAGGTGTATAAGGACAGATGAGAATGCGGAAAGAATAGACCAGACTATTCGTTGAATTTGTAGGCAAAGGAAAAATTAGCCGTGACTAGATATAGAGATCCAATGTATTACTGTCTAGCCAGTCAAAGAACCCAATAACTTTAGCGGTAGAATAAGAAATCAACACGTAAAATTGAGACTTTTAAAACCCTTATTCTTCAACATGCTTAAACAGGTGCAACAATGAAGGATAGATACAAAAGTAATGGTGATGATTTGTTGTGGAAAGGTTTTAGGCTACTTGCACGAATAGAACTATGAAACTGGTAAGAACTGGTAAGAAAGTTTTGAAAAATTGAGTTATTTCAGTAACATTTAGTTTTCATAAGCAAGTCATGGTATATATATATATATATATATATATATATATATATATATATATATATATATATATATATATGTTATATATATATATATATATATATATATATATATATATATATATATATATATATATATATATATATATATATATATATATATATATATATATATATATATATATATATATATATATATGTATATATATATATATATATATGTATATATATGTATATATATATATATATATATATATATGTACATATATAAATGTATATATAATATATATATATATATATATATATATATATATATATATATATATATATATATATATGTGTGTGTGTGTGTGTGTGTGTGTGTGTGTTCGTGTGTGTATGCGTGTGTGTGTAATAATCATCATCATTATTATTATTATTATTATTATTATTATTATTATTATTATTATTGTTAATACTATTATTATTATTATTAAGCTATCTATAAACATTTCAGCTCTTTATGAACACAGTTACTGATCATAACTTTAATGAACTAGTTACCCACCAAATCTTAAAGCAGCAGTAATAAAGGAGTTACCCTTATAATCTGTTTTCTGCGCACGAAGCCCCGCCCCAAACTGCAAACCTGTTTGGGAAAAAAAATTTTGCGGCCGGCATACCGCCGACCAGACCGGCACAGACAGGTGCTGACTCAGCCGGCAGTATGCCGACTGTACTAATGCTGCCGGGTGCTAACCTGCCGTACCTTGCCGACGATGGTACTGGTGGTGGGATGGAAGCCTGAATGTTACATTCTTCAATTCCATTTGAACCTTCTTTCTGGAAAAAGGCAGTAATTTAGATATTTACACCCTTAATTAGTGTATACATACACAATAATAAGGCAGCCTTCACTCCATACTGTCTCTTCCTTTTTTAGCTAGCATGCTGGCAGCGCCAGCAGGGACAAGCTATGCCGGCTGAATTACAGTATATGTTTAAACAGGTAGTCAGTATATTTGCAGTATAGGATATACTGCAGATAGAAAACTATTGTATATATTATACTAGTAGTTATTTTCCAATATATCTTGGGTATCCTTGCCCAGGTGTTTGCTGAGACCAATCCTATATTGAAAGAATAGAATTTCTTCAATATTCTGATTAGAAATCAGTTTTCATAGTACCCTACAATATTAAATAAATTAAAGGGCTAGTGGTATTACACTTCTATCCTTAAAAGGTTAGAACCCTTATCCTTGAGTTTCCATGATCAGGAAACGCTATGATTTTAATATTGGAAGGGAAGGTCACAGCAAATGGGGTGGGTAGGATACACAAATATATGTCTTCTATATTTCCTAGTTCAGTCGGCGTCATGCCGGCTGGACAGTGCCGTCAGATGCTAGCCATAATGGCAGCACACTGGCTGAACTACATTATATATAATTATACAGTAGTCGGTATTTTGCAATATAGTATATACTGCAAACAGAAAACTATAGTATGATTATACAGTAGTTAATTTCTGACATATCTTGGGTACCCTTGTGCGGGCTTCTGCTGAGACCGTTTCTATATTGAAAGAATAGAATTCCTTCAATACTCTGATTAGAAATCAGTCATCCTTACCCCACAGTATTAAAGAATAAAAAAGGGGCAGTGACTTGTACATTTTTCTACCTCTAGGCGTTAGAACCCTTTCGTTAGAGTTCCTTGATATAGGAATCTCCTTATAGTTAATACTGAGGGGAGATAACAGCATTTGCTTGCAGGGGATATACAAGTATGTGTCTCCCACTATCCCTTTCTAGCTTACTATCCTAAGCTATTTTAGTTAAAAGATGACTTTTACATATTGCTTATCGATGAGATAATCAATTGTATACTCATTCTGCTTTCCTTTCTTTACAGGAGGAACCCCAGATGACATGTGTTGCAGTCTTCTGCAATATCAAGAGTAAGTACTTTTATGGTCATAATACATGCAGGTTTCATGCCCCCTGCAATATTATTTCCGGATCCCTACATTATTGGAACCCTCAAGTTTGCAATGGATGTCGGGCCTTAATGTCCGAGGCTTTCGAGAATCCCAAGACGATGGAGTCTAGGGATGCAGCTCGTAAGAAACTACGCAACTGGGTGAAAGGATTCCAAAAAATCTCTCCGGGACCATACCTACCTAATGATAGGATGCGTAGCTTACTATTCCCGAAAGCAAGTAGGGAAATAGTGGTGCCTCAGGCACGATTCACACTTCCTTGCGGCCAGATAGCCATTGGGACGGAGGGCAGGAAGCCCCCACGGGAAGAGGTGGACAATGTCGTGTTGAAATTGCTCCCATCTGTGCCGGCTCTAGAGCCATTAAAATCGACATCTTCACCCTCTACCCTTCTATTAGACAAAATGGACCAATTACTGGCCCATATGAAAGGTCTAATAGAAAACTTTCGCAAACAAGACGAAAAGGAGGAAGCGAAATTCAAGATAGAGCTCTATGAAGCTCCACTTGTCGCTCCCCAAGGGCCATACAAACGACCCAGAGACCAAGACCTTCCGACATGCTCTAAAACCAATCCCTGGAGGTTTGCGGAGCTTATGCCGATTTTAAACGGCAAACTTTACATCTCGAAGAAGATGGGTACTGTTCCTTTAGACGAAATCCAGTTTTGGCCAAGCTTTGACGCTTTCCCTAATTGCTTTATTCGACTGAAGCGTGAACCAACATAAAGAAAAGAAACGGAACTGAAGGAGGTCATGATTCTCGACCATGATAAGGGACAGGCTATCTTGTCAAGTAGCCTGAGAAAGGTTGGTTACTCGGTGTCGAAAGTGTTCACACTAAGTAACAGACACCCTTCCTTTCTTGCTTCTGTTTCAATATCATTCCCCTTTACGTGGAAGGCATTTAAATCTGTTGCCAAGGCATTGGAGGCAGGTAGACCATGTCCTGCACTCGAGGAGTTTAAGCCTCTGTCACCAGCCTTTCCCATGCAGGAGAAGGATTGGAAGGAAGTCCACTTAACCTTTTCAGTAGGAAGACTAGACGCGGATGTCGCTAGACGACAGCTTAGCGAGAATCTCCCTAATCTTTCTGAGTTTCTTTTGGGCAAGGAACAAGAAACAAAGGAGAGACTTGCAGCCTCCCTATCCTTACAGAACTGCATAGAGTTGTGTTCAGCCCATCAAAGTACCCCAGATATGCTCATGGTCTTGGCTAAAATGCATATGGCCACCATAGTAAAAGACCTTTATGCCTTTATGAAGGCTAGGAGAGCCTGTAGGGAGTTTCTGTTCGCTGCCGCAACAGTGAAACACGAAACCAGGAAGCTAATATCTTCCAACATCTGGGGTAGAGACCTCTTTCCAAACGAGGTAGTTAGAGAGGTGATTAAGAAGGCCACCACGGAGAATATAGGGCTTCTCCAAAAGTGGGGCATCTTTTCAAAGAGAAAGTCTTCCGTGGATATGGGTCTCCAACCTAAAAGGAAGACAGAAAAGTCTAAAAATTTTCCTCGGGCTGTTCAACAACATCCAACAGTTACAGTGACCGCGTTGCCACAGGTAATCGGTCAAATATGTAAACCTGATCAGGCAAAGCAAAGAGACGCTTCTGGTAGGAGAGAGGTTCCTTCAAGATCGCTGGACCTTCGATCTTTGGTTCCAAGGCTTAATCAAGATGGGACTAGGATGGAAAATAGACATGCCTCCACCATCATTTCCTCAACTCTTCCTACACTCCAACCCCCACTTGGAAGAGTATACCTTAGAGCTCTAGAGCATGCAGGTGGTAAGGAAAGTAAAGTCCACCAAATTCCAGGGAAGGCTGTTTGGAGTTCACAAGAAGGACTCAAGAAAACTCAGAGTCATTCTGGACTTGTCGCCACTCAACAAGTTCAAATAAAACAGCAAGTTCAGAATGTTAATCCTTCTGAACATAAGGACCTTATTTCAAAAAGGGGTGTTCGCATTCTTATCAGACCTGAAAGATGTCTATTGGCAGCTTCCAGTGAGTCACCCCCTCTCCTCCTACCTAGGATTCAAGGCTGTTTGGTGTTCACAAGAAGGACTCAAGAAAACTCAGAGTCATTCTGGACTTGTCGCCACTCAACAAGTTCAAATAAAACAGCAAGTTCAGAATGTTAATCCTTCTGAACATAAGGACCTTATTTCAAAAAGGGGTGTTCGCAGTCTTATCAGACCTGAAAGATGTCTATTGGCAGCTTCCAGTGAGTCGCCCCCTCTCCTCCTACCTAGGATTCAAGTTACAGAGGATAACGTATGTCCTAGGAAAGATACTGTGTTGGTTTGCATTTAATTGTTCGTTAGGTATTGTTTTGTTTTATGTCAAGTTTGTTAGAAATATCCAACTCAAATCAATTATAAGGCAAGTCTTTATATTTCAACTTACCTGCACCATATTCTAGAACAATTTCTTCTTAATCTTCGAATTTAAAATCCTTAATTTACATTTTTTATGGCAAAAAAAAGAACACCCGTTCTTCTGTCCGACGGATACCGCAAAAGACTCTTGAACTCCTTGTCGGACCAAAAAATTGTCAACAACTCCGTTTTCTTTCACTTTGTCCGAAACTCTCGAACAACGTTGAAAAGTAAAGACGGGAAAACAAAACTGTTTCCTTATGAGGAATACATTTAACATTAAATTAATTAATTCAATTAGAATACCAAAAAGGGGAAAGTTAAGAATTTACATTTGATATTAAGAAACGGCAATCATTCAGTTTACTTTCCGTCCATAAACGAACACCAAAAATGGGGACAAAAAGTAAGAAACAAATGAACTAGTCAATTCGACTATTCTCCCAAGAATGAAATTACCATTCTCCAATCAACTATTTCTACAATTTTAAATTTTTTTGTAATAAATATATCTTTAAAGAAAATAGTTTCCTTTCTGCAATATTTACCATTGTCTTGTGTATGAACCTTTTATAAAGGGAACGGTCTACTTTAACCTACTGAATTAAGCCATTACAAGCTTAAACTGTACAATTTGGCGCCCGAACAGGGACCGTTTATTTATTTACATTGATGTATGGTGAATTGCAGATAAGGTCTCGTTCGTTCGTTCAGATTGTTCGGCATTTACAGCCGAGCGGGGCTCATTTATAAGGTCTCTAAATAATTTTGATATGAGTACTTTAAAAGAAATAATTAGTTTGGGGAAGGAAATGGGTTATGAAGGTAAGGATTTAAGGGATTTTGTTGAAAAGGAAAGACTTTCTCATGAAAGAGCATTAGAAAGGGCGAGGGAAATGGAGAGATGAAAGGGCAAGGGAGAGAGAAGAAAGGGCAGTAGAAAGGGAAATACGAGAGCAGCCATTAGAAGTCGAACGATTAAAGTTACTGATGCAGGAAAATGAAAAGAAAAATGACAATTGATTTGCGTAAACCCTCGCTAGTCGCTACTTAAACTGCCAATTTTTAATGTCACTGATAGTATTAACGCCTATATCTTAGGATTTGAACGTTTAGCCATTAGTGCTGGCTGGAGCAAAGACATTTGGGCTGTTAGTTTACTGTTATTTCTATAAGGGAAAGCTTTAGAAACTTACTAGCCCCTTTCAACTATTAGGGCTAAGGATTTCGAATGTGTTAAAGAGGCATTATTGCATTGTTTTCAGTGCATTTCGGAAGGATATTGGTTGAGATTTTATAAGTATAAATTTTTTAAAAAACAAGACCGCTCAGCAATTTAGGAATAGATTGAAAAATAACCTTGAGAGGTGGGTGGAATTGGCTAGATTGTGAAGTAATGTTTGATGACTTTTTTTATTTGGCTTTAATAGAATAACTTTTAAATGCTTGTCACAGATATGACTGAATTTTGGAGGTAGCATGAAATGAAAACTTTTGATAAAATTGTAAAATATGCCGAGATGTATAGGGAGGCCCATTTAAATTATGGCGAAAAGGGTTTAAGTGATATTCATGAAAAGCATGGTGCCTCTGCGAGTAAAGTTATAATTGGGGATAATAAAGGGCAAACGGGTGTCAATAATGATAGGAAATTTACGGCACGAAATTGCGGTAAATCTTTAGTAAAACACGGGACAACATTTCTAAGGGAAAAAAAAAACTGTTATTACAGTAAATGATGTGCTTTCAACGAATTTGACCTTTATTTCCACTGGAAATAACCCGTTCTACCATTATGGTCACCCCTCTATCCGACGGACATTGGTGGGAACCTGTGATTTAGGGTATGCGAAAACGGAACTAAACGTGATTTTTTTAACATTTTTGAGGTTTGTAAAAGGGTAGAGAACCTAACAAACCCACCTAACCTAACATAGTAGTTCCCAGGTCACAGCCCGTAGCCGGGGGGCTTGCCCCAGGACCCCCCTTCCCAGGTCACAAAACATGATTATTTAACACTTTTGAAGTTTGTAATTGGGTACAGAACTTAACAAAACCCCCTAACTTAACCAAATAGTTCCCAGGTAACAACCCCCTTCCCAGGTCACAAACCTTCATAGGTCACAACCCTTAGCCGGGGCTCAAGCCACCCGGATCCCCCTTCCCAGGTCACAAATTAAATGAAAAAAAAAAACGAATATATCGTTACATTATGATAAAGTAAATCACAAATAATTCCTTACCTTAAGATTGACGCTTACATCTCTTTTTGTCTAGGCAATCTTTACAGAAGCGTTGCAGTAATAGATATGCTTGTCTTCCCTAAAAACTAGTAATAATATGCTTGTTTTCCCTAAAAACTAGTAATAGATATGCTTGTCTTCCCTAAAAACTAAGTCAGAATTGCATTTGGGACACAATCTTTGAAGGATAACACAAGGAGCTTTTTAGAAAATTATTCACTACACCAGGAGTACCATGAAACTTGGCTATAGAATCAAAATAGCATAAAAAAACAGCCATTAACGTAAATTCAGGGAAATTATCCTAAATTCGGGGATAACATCCTAAAATCGTGGAAGTGAAGCTAATATACGCACAAAACATCAGGACGTGTAATGATATTGTTAAGTGGATACAAGAGACCTTTCCAGAGGAACCAGCAAAATAAAATTTCTTTCGTTAAATGTTATATATCAGTATTAATACATTGTAAGATTATATATATATATATATATATATATATATATATATATATATATATATATATATATATATATATATACATATGTATATATATATATATATATATATATATATATATATATATATATATATATATATATATATATATATATATATATATATTATCCAGTAGCACTGAGCGACATTGAAAAAGGGACTATCTTATTCGGCTTGAGAGATGAATTAACCACTCAAACTTAAGTTTTCATATCAAACTTAGATGCCTTCTCTTATCTGTATATTTCTTTTGGAACTGTTTTTCTAAAATTTTCTTGTTTATAATGAAACCTAAATGAATCCGAACCGTAATCAATAGAAATACAGTATTTGAATAGTGAATAAAGAAGAAAGTTACTACTATTACAGTACCTAAATACTGTTTATGAAAAAGATGTACTTTAACCTCACCTTATGCTTCGTTTCCAGTCCTTGCTAGCTGATCTGCCACAGTGAGCTTCAAATTCAGTTGGGGTGAACCATTCTTTGCCCAGCAGGATGCATTTCCCCCGGGATCCTGAACCAAATCTGCCCTTGACAAGTTCGCCCGTTGTTTTCTATAATAAAATGCCATAGATCCAATAAGAAAATTATCAACCTTCTTTTGAGCGATAACAAAATAAATCTAGCTAACTAATTTTACTGAAAAATAATTACGGCTTAAATTGTAATAAAAGTTTAAAAAAATATATATATACCTGTAATAATAAAGATAAAAGAATCTAAAAATTCACCTAATGACATTATTACCAGTTTAGAATACATTCAATAAATACTCTACTTAAATATCTATCAAAATTCTGTATCAGTTTGTGACAGATATACTGCAAAAAAAAGGGGTCAAAAGTAATAGATGGTAACGGCAATAAATTAATAAATTAATAAATTAAAAAAAAAAAAAAAACTTTCAATAACACAAAATATTCGTTATTCTTAAAACAGCCTTTCAACGAGAGCAAACTAACTTCTTAAAATATTATTCTTTTATATAAATAGTCCACATTTGTTCACTACTTCTAGTCATTCGTGTTTACTATAAAGCCATTATTATTATTATTATTATTATTATTATTATTATTATTATTATTATTATTATTATCCTCCTCCTCCTCCTCCTCCTCCTCCTCCTCCTCCTTTCTTCTTCTTCTTCTTCTTCTTCTTCTTCTTCTTCTTCTTCTTCTTCTTATTGTTATTGTTATTACTTTTATTATTATTATCATTATTATTATTATTATTATTACCTGCTAAGCTACAACCCTAGTTGGAAAAGCAGGGTTCTATAAGCCCTAGGGCTCCAGCATGGAAAATAGCCCACTGAGGAAATGAAATAAAGAAACTACAAGAGTAGTGATTAACAATCATATTAAATATTTTTAAACAGTAAAAATATTAAAATAAATATTAAATCTATAAACTATAGAAAATAAAAAAAAAAACAGCTAAAGACAAATAAGATAGAAGAGTTGGCCCAATTTTACCCTCAATCAAGAGAACTCTACCCCAAGACAGTGGAAGACCATGGTACAGAGGCTATGGCACTATCCAAAACCAGAGAACAACGGTTTGATTTTGGAGTGTCTTTCTCCTAGAAGAACTGCTTACCATAGCTAAAAAGTCTCTTCTACCCTTACCAAGAGGAAAGTAGCCACTGAACAATACATTGCAGTATTTAGCCCCTTGAGCGAAAAAGAATTGTTTGGTAATCTCAGTATTGTTAGGTGTATGCGGGCAGATGAGACTATGTAAAGAATAGGTCAGACTATTTTGCGTAGGCAAAAGGAAAACGAGCCGTAACCAGGGAGAAGGATCCAATGTAATACTGTCTGGCCACTCAAAAGACACTAACTCTCTAGCGATAGTATCTCAATGGGTGGCTAGTGCCCTGTCTAACCTACTACCTAAAGATAAGAGATAACTGAAAAGGTATATTCCCGATAGCTGCAACATAGAGACAGAGTTTGTATTTAGAGCATAAAAACCAATCTGGATCATTCTAAAACTGGATAGAATTAGATCATTTAATAATTCTATAATTTGTGGAGAGATCTACAAATGCCTGTAATCTCTCGAATCAATATGTTATATATCAATTTACAGAAATAAATAGTTAACGTTATTCTTGTCATCTCAAAATAATCATTAGTCCATTTTCATATCCAATGAAAAGACATAGTACTGAATAGTATAAATTATTACTAAAAATTACATTACACTGGTTAACTAAATCCTCCTGAAATGCTATAAAATATATATAAAAAGAAAATAACAGAAAATTGCTTCAGAAATAAAATGGTTAATCTTACGTAATTCATATTTTAACAACCCATCCAACTAACAAAATTACCTCATAGTTTTTCACCAAAACTTAGAAATTATAGCAGTAATAAAACTAATACCATAACATCATATAAAGATAGCTTGTAACACCGGCTGGCTTTTCAGGGATTATCTCCACTCGAAACTTGCAGCTCTGGAAGGCTATGATCCAATTCATAATTCCTGGACTTTCAATCCTACATCTTTGGGTGTAAACAATTACCTTGTTGTCTACCGCCACTACAATATCCCCTCCTTGCAGGTACAGCTGAAATCTTCTAAATGCAAATACTATGGACAAAATTAATTGTCAATGATACAATAACTGCAACCATTTATCTTGAGTTTTCCAATTCTGTAAGCAATCGGAAGTATGCCATCTGTATTTAGTGCATATCACCTTAAGATGAAAGAATTGTTGAAATTTGGCACTTGTAGTACCACTGCAATTCCTAAAGCGTGTTTTAATTCCTCAAATTCTTTTTGATAAGGCTCCTTCCATTCTACTTTGTTCAATTGTTCTTTCTTTACTAAGTCAGTCAAAGGGGTTATAAGCGTAGCATAGTAGTTCATAAACTTCAATTAGTATCCTGTTAACTTGAGAAATCATCTTGCTTGTATCTTGGACATTGGTGTTGATTCACCCTGGATCTTCATTAATTTATTCTCAGCTATGGCTATCTTGTTAAAGCTGACGTTGTCTACTAAGCATTAAAGTTCATTATATTAGATGTAGCTCTTAGAAGGCCGGAGAATCACTCCTGTTTATCTCACTCTCTGAGATAAGTACCTGAGTTTCTTTATGTACTTTCCCTATGATGCATAAGTAACACATTACCCACAAAATGATAACTGTTCATTGATGTGGCTAACATCCTCCTCCTCTGTTCTTCATATACAACTGCTGCTACGCCTTTTTTCCAGAGTTTATGCTTGGACTGAAAAGAAATAAAATTTAACTATAAAAGAAATCCTTTCTGGTACAACACAAGAACAGAAGTGGTGGGATACCCTTAAATCTACACTCTTTGGTGTAGACTTAACAGTTCCTCCTTTACTTACACCAGATCACCCTGACATTCACTGTCGAAAGGAAAAGGCAACTCTTTCGGCTGTTTGACAGTAATCAGAGTAATGAAAAACTCTATCTTCCTCATTTCTGTTTTCCAGAGGCTAAACTGCTAGTTTGGCTTTTTGATCTAGTGCAATTAAAACTCTTGATGGACCTTGATGCTTATGGAGGTGTAGACCCCAATGGTATTTATATTTTATATTCATAAAGAGTGGGTTGGCAAGCCTTCAGATGAAGGGATCTCATAATTTGAAGAGACCTGACCCCAAGCCAGCCTTGAAAGACTCAAGAGAACCCGAAGTCAGACTTTTCCCTCTTGAAGGTTCAAACTAAGAAAACTCAAAATCAGAATGCTCACTCTTAGGGATTTTTGTACTCATTTGTGATTGCCATGAATGCAGCAAGGCAACCATGGTATCTCAGTCCAGCAGGTCTTCTCTAAGCCTAACCTCAGAATACAGCGATTGAAGCCTAACCTTGGGATACAGTTGTCGAAGCCTAGTAGCATAGTCTTTAATAGGATGAATTCCAAAATCTGCAGGTCAGAAAATTTGCTAAGGCCTAGTCAGATGTACTCTGTCAGCTCTGCTAGTTGATTCATCAGTGTATGCACTGATGGCAGGATTCCCCTGCACAGAGTCAAGATAGATGGTACCACCATTTCTGCTGCTGACTCTATGGCCATGGAGTCTGTTGCCACGGCTTCTCTAAAAGCCATATCATGGTTCAAACATTGGTTGAGTGTGCTAACATATGTTGCCAGGATGATGGGCTTGTCTATACAGTAGGGACAGGTGAAGTATAGCTGTCTGGAGGAAAAGTCAGCACCTCCCATACTTACCAGAAAGCCAACCAGTGGGTCAACTGGGTGCTGATGAGTCAGAATTCGGTGGTATCCCATGTTGCTCAGCAAACTGGCATAAAGACACAGTTACCCCTATGGAACTGATTGGTGCTGATTTTCTCACCCTCAATCCATAGTGAAGTCGAGACAGAAGGGGAAATATAGACAACCAATGATAAGGACTCCCTGATCCCATGCGTGATACCTTTCAAGGGGCCCTACACTTTTGAAGAGGACCGCAACACAGCCTTCTTTGGTGGCCATGCAACCTGGATGGATTTGAAGAAGGCGCAGGTTCCTAAAAATCTTCGCAACGACCACAGGAAACTTTTTTCTTCAGAAAAGTGTCGGACTCTGTTCCACTCTTTCATGCCCATTTCCTCCCATGGCTCAATCAGGGAAAGGTGTCATTGTGATCGAAGGAAGAGGGATTCTGAGGTAGGCAGTCACGCTTCTAGCTGCCACAAGTAGGAAGATGCTCATCATACCACTGGAGCAATGTAGCTACAACGCAGAGTCAAGCATTGTGTAGTAAGTGTCCTCAGGTACAGTTTCTTACTGCCCTTCCAGTAATGTCAGACACCCCTAATTCATCATCTTGCTGATCGATCACGTTCCAAGCCTAATACCTCCCAGTATCACAGAATGCTCTGACCCTGTTGACATAGGTGGAAAAAAATGAGGAAGAAAAATGTGATAGAGGTCGTGGATCATTGCTCTTCGGGCTTCTGTAGTCAACTCTTCCTGGTGAAGAAGTCATCTTGGGGATGAAGGCCGGTCATCCACCTCTCTCCGCTAAACATGCTTGTTTCTAAAACAGAGTTCAAGATGGAAACAACCAATCTTTCCAAACTGTTTTCCATCAGGAAAGGAGACTTGATACTTTCAGTGGACCTGAAGGCCCATTTGCATGGGATATATATGATGAGGTATCTCGACAGCAGGCCTTCTTTCAGATCTTACCTGGTGGCTGAATGACAGGAACCTAACTAGGGGAGTCCCATTCGACTACCCCCCTCAGGAATCGCCTCTGTTCTGACACAAAAACAGATGGTGGGGCTTACACTAGAATGACCAGGTTGCTTTGGGTGTGTGAACCAAAGAAGAACAGCATGCAGCATTTTACGCTCTGCAACTATTCCAACATTGAGTGAGGGTCAATTGGTCTTTCTAACAAAAGACAACATGGCCATTGTGGCATATGTCAGGAAGCAAGAAGGCACAGACTCCCTGCCCCTTTGCAAGCTGATAGCATACTATGGCATAGAGCTGTCAGTAAAGTATATTCTACACAGGAAGAATGTCCTAGCAGATCAATGCAGTCGCTAGGGAAATATTGTAGGGATTGAGTTAGATAGTGAAAAATATGCTTCTTACATTATGGGGCTCAACAGTGATCAACCTATTCACCACATGGCTAAACAGAAATCTCTTAGTGTTCTCTTCCCCTATCCTGGACCTATGAAATAGGGCGTGTTTCAATGCCAATGAGATAATTTGAATGCCTTTTCCCTATTCAGCCTGTTTTGGCTCTGAGATGGCACCAAGCCTGGTGGTATCTCTCCAGGTGTCGAGAGAGATAACCCTGTGGTCCACTTTTTTCTTTAACCACCCTCAGAGATACCACCAGTCCATGAAGCCACTTGCACTTCATGAATGGAAACTATCAAGCATCTCATTGATTCTCTGGTTGCTGTTCAACTGGTTGTGCAGCCAACCAACCTTCCTCGTGGAACAAAAAGCATCTCGTCTAAAGTAGCATACCTTTGGCATAAGTCTAGAATGACTGGTTCTTTTACTTTTGGATTGGACATATAATACTGGTAAGCTTCCTAACTGACTAATGCCTCCATCCTTCATTTACAAAGGGAGAGGGTTGTTGAATGTATGCCATACTAATTGTTCACAATATGTTTGGTATTACATTCCCTGACATCTCTGCTACATGGAGAGATGGATATTTCTATGATCTAGTATTAGATTCCGTAAACCAGTATGGGCCCATGCACTAAGACCTTCTGCATCATTATTATCATCTGCTGCTGCAGGTCTGTTTACATTCGGACTGGTATTAAAGATAGCGGATGGATCAAATAGTAAAGGAAAATAGATCATATCAAAATGTTATAAAACCCCCATGAAAATACATTTACTTATAAGGCAAAGAGATGAGAAATTAATAGATGCTGTGGAAGTAAAAAGATGAAGAGTGCTACATAATAAGGCTGAGTATACAAAAGAACGTGGTATTGCCCTCTTAAGAAAAGTAATAAAAGGTGTAGTCTTGAGCGACAACAGCATTATATACTAGATAAAAATGAGCACAGCAATGAGTAGTGATTTATACAAAAACTGCAAAAGAAGACCTTAAATGTGACATGCGTGAAAGTTCGTACCATGCCACGTGCCGAAGATAGCACTTGAAGAACATGAAGATTGGATGCGGCTCTGCAATAATTGCAAAATAAATCAATAAATAAAAAATAAATTAGAATAAAGAATGAAAAAACAGAATGGATCTGAAAAGTAGGTGTAAACCCAGTAGTAGTGAAGTTGAACAAAAGTGATACAAGAACTAGAGGAAAATAAAAAGAAAAAATATGTAATTTCGTGCTGTATAACATAGTATGAAAGGAGGAAGCAGAGGAAAGAAAAAAAGGAAGATACTGAATGGCGTGACGATATTTTCAAGAAAAAGTTCACAGAAGGGTTAGAAGAGATAAAGATGGAACACTTACTAAGATTGGGATGAAAAATTGGGAGGGGGCTAATAATGGGTGACCTGGGCCAATTCTAATCAGGCTGAAAAATGAAGAAATGAAATAGAAAATACTGAAAAGCGCTAAGACTAAAACACATGCAGAATCCTTTGAAGAAGAAAAAATTAATAACAAATGACATGACGAAAAGAGAGAGAGAGAGACAATAACAAAGCTAAAAGAAAAAAAAAATAAAGAAAAACAGAGTGAAAGAGAAAATGGATGTGGGATAAAAAATGGGAAGCTTCTCAGGGAAAAGCAAAAAAGAGAGGACTTAGGGTTGAAAGACATACAAAATGTAGGTAAATAAAAAACAGAACGAGGAACATGGTAAAGAATAAGAAAATTAGTTTCAAAACAAATATACAAGGTCTAACGAAGCAAAATAGATAGTCACGACATTAATATAGTAGCACTAATAGGAACAACAAAATATAGATAAGATTAATTCAAGTGATGGAACAATTAACCCTGAGCCTAATTTATGGCATGCCTGTATTTACACACACTTGAGAGTTGTGCAGGGTTCAAGGATTGCGCAGATTTACGTATAAAGATTTAATATAAACCATCCGAACAAGAGTCGCTATTTTTGGTGTGTATGGCAGCAATATGATTTGATATACTAAATGGCAACCTTATAACCAGAGTCTGAAAGAATTTCATGACCTGGTGGTCCTCTTCAAAGTGCAGGGGCCCTTGAAAGATGTCACACGTGGGATCAGGGAGTCCTTACCGTTGGTTATTCATCTTACAGTTAGTCATCCATCTTTCCACCATTTTCTCAACTTCACCATGGATTGAGAAGTGAAAAAACCAACACATTATCTGAAGGTTTTAGGGCAGATGAATGGCCGGGAGTGACGTCACTACAGTGTGGGCTTTATATTGCTCAAATCAGAGAGATTTTTTTATGATGAATATGATAGTATGCCGATAGTGTATATGATAGGTGCAGTGATGATGAGCAAAAGCTAACTGGTGGTCGAGATATTTTTAATAGAAGAAATAATGATGAACCCATCCTGATGATGATCAAGAGGAGGACTACGCTTTATAACTCAATAGCAACATTGATACATATCATGACAAAATGATATGTATAAACATGAACTCAGTAGAGTAGGTTTCAGAAGGGAATACGTGGCAGGCAAAGTTGGCAGTGGTCGTGACTCTCAATAGCTCCAGTTCTGGCAAGAGCCTGACCCATTCTCAAGGAAGCAATAAGGAGCCTTTTTCTACATCAGATGCCTTGAATGATGGTGAGTGTTTTATTTTGACTGAATATGATTTTGGCACTGAAGCTGGAATTTCTAGAAATTTTAGTCTGCATCGAAATGCCAATGAATGTAACTTTTTAAAAAGTTCATGAATAAAGTAGTAATGAACGTCTATGTTGATAAGACATACCATTACCATTAGCAGAAGGTATTCGGACGTGAACTGAATTCAAAGACATTCAGTCCATGGAAGAATGTGTTCACAGAAATATTATGTTCAATGCAGAGAGAAATGGCAATTGGGGAGGGCAGCTGGTTTTAAATGGCTTTCTCCACTTAGCCACATCTCCAAGGATCACCAGTTTGCTTTCTCTCTTCAACCCTGCGCCAATTCTGTGATTCTTTTTCTCTCTCTGTTTCTATATAAATTGGTGTATTTCCCAAATTGTCTGAAATTATTTTATTCCAAACCACCACTGAGAGTAATTGATGTTTTCTGCATGAAAGTTGTTCTCATCCTAAACGTGTCATATGACCGGGCATCCTCCCACAATAATATGCCAGATTTGGTCACTGCACACTGTGACATGTACACACACTCCCACGATGGATCGTTCTCCAACTTCAAGCTCGCCATATGGCCACCTTCATAGCCAAGCTAAGGTAGTCATCTACAACATGAATAGGTACTTCTTGGAAGAAAAGCCAATATATATATATATATATATATATATATATATATATATATATATATATATATATATATATATATATATATATATATATATATATATACATACATATATATATATATATATATATATATATATATATATATATATATATATATATATATATATATAAGTATGTATATATATATATATATATATATATATATATATATATATATATATATATATATATGTATATATATTAGAGAGAGAGAGAGAGAGAGAGAGAGAGAGAGAGAGAGAGAGAGAGAGAGAGAGAGAGAGAGAGAGAGAGACATAATGGGAAGGGGTTGGAGACGTCTCTACAGATCACCGGCATGGTGATCTGTAGAGACGTATCATGAATGAGGGAATCTGTTTAAAACCAGGCGGCAATGCCCTCCCCTATCAGCCCTTTCCCACTGCCTTGTGCATTGTTTCTTGATCTAACTCTACTGTCGCTTCAAGTAATTAAAATCCTATTGATGACTAATGGTCAACAGACATTCAGTTATACACATCATAGTTTCTAAAATGTTTAAGCTGTGATAAATATTCGGATATTTACTCGTTTCTGCATTTTATAATGATGAAAGGCAGGCATCTGTTGACGATATGTTATGAATAATTCGAAACATATGACATTATTATGGAATCGTTTTAATAAGTCATTCCAAACATTCCAGTGATAGAAGAAGTTCTTGTTTTGTTTAAAGGACGTCTGATTTTCAAACAGTATATACAATCTTAAAGAAATCGTTTAGGTACAAAGATATATGTTGAGAGAGAGAGAGAGAGAGAGAGAGAGAGAGAGAGAGAGAGAGAGAGAGAGAGAGAGAGAGAGAGAGAGAGAGGGGGGGGGGCAATAAAATTTACAGAAAAATAGATCATGTTCTATTTCATGTTTTACAGTATTTCATATTTTCTACCATAAATTTAAATACATATTTTTGCAGAGAGAGAGAGAGAGAGAGAGAGAGAGAGAGAGAGAGAGAGAGAGAGAACACTCCAAAATGAAATCATTGTTCTCTAGTCTTGGGTATTGCCATAGCCTCTGTATCATTATCTTCCACTGTTTTGGGTTAGACTTCTCTTGCTTGAGGGCACTGTAGCAATGTAACTGTTAGATGGTAACAGAGAGGAACGGTTGAAAACAAGAATGACACAAAATTCAAATGATATAAAATGTGTGATAGGAAGCTTTAAATATGACCTGTGTGGGGGAGAGCAAGAAACTAAAAAAATGCCATAACGTTACAGTGTACGAGCGTGTATGAAACACGTGCGGTACATGGCTCCCTCCTAATAAATACATACAGTACATGCAAAATTGGTTGCCCTCCTCCAAAGAGGTGCACTGTACGCAGGTCATCTTGCAGGAGATATGCAGTTTTGAGGCTTTCAAAAGAGACCTAGTCTTCTTTCCCACAAATGATAATTAAGACACCCTTCGGAATGTGATGGATCACTAGGAAAGGTCCCGTGTAAGGGGGCACTAGCGGTGTCTTGCTAGTGTCAGTATGCAGGAAAACATGCGTTGCCAAGTGTAAATCTACTGGTATGTGTTGCTACTCTGGGGGCTCGTAAGTCTGGGAGCATGCAGTAAATTTTCCTACATGAGTTAGGCGCTGGGAATTGTCGGAAGAGGTTGTAGACGGATAGAATTCAGCAGGAACAACCAACAGGTCGCCATACACCACTTCAGCTGCCAATACATCCAGGCCCTATATAGGAGTGGTCCTTAGACCCAAGAGGACCCGGGGAAGCTTAATAAACCAGCTGGAGTCATTATAGCGAGACATCAAAACTGCTTTGAGAATGGATGAAAACATTCAACCATTCCGTTGGCTCCAGGGTTGTAGGCGTTCTTCTGATGTAGAGTGATGCCCAGGAGATTCACTAATTATGTCCACAATTGAGAGGTGAAAGTGGTACCCCTGTCAGAAGTAATATGCTCAGGGATACCAAATCTCACTATCCACCCTGAGAGTAAGGCAACTGTTCATGAGGGGATGTTGAAGTTTGCATGGGGATGTCTTCGGGCCAACAAGAAGGAGCGGTCAATGACAGTAAAAAAGTAATGGTGTCCTAGAGATGTTGGAAGGATAAAACTACATCGCCGTGCACGTGGGCAAAATGACACTGAGGTTGAGGAAAAGTGCCCACATCTGAATCCGTGTGTCATTAATCTATTGAAGCTTGGCATGAAGTACAGGCACAGACCCAATCCTTAGCATCCTTAGTAATGCCATGCCATATGAACTTTGTTTTCATTAGCTGTGCAATAGAATGGCGCAAGGGATGTGAGAGGCCATGGATGAAATCAAACACCTGTCGAACATGGGGTAGGTATCCAAGGTCGCAGCATACCAGTACTGACTTCACAGAGTCGGATGAAGTTGGAGCCATCAAGACAGATGACTTTCCAACGAGGAATGTGGAGGATGCTCTGTATTCTTGGTACTCTGTATCTTTTCGTTGGGCTTCTGCCAAGGCGTTGTAACACAATGCAAGGTGAATTGCAGCCAATGTGTTTCTTAACAGGGCATCAGCTAACGGATTCATTTTCCCAGTTGTATTCAGCCACAGCCGAGAGGTGTCGGCATTGAGGGGTGGACCAGGTGTCAGACTGTTGAGTGAAAGTGTGAACCATGGCCATGTGGTCCCTGTGAATGACAAAGAGTATACCCTCTAAGAAGTGGTGAAAGGGACGGACTGTCAAATGCAATGCCAGCAATTTGCGATTGAAGTCAAAGTAGCCAGATTCCACTTTGGACAGTTTTCTGCTGATGAGGGGCAATGAGTGGGGCGAGCTGTAGACCACCTGCTAAACTATTGCGCCAATAACATCAATGGCATCAGTGGAGAGAAGGAAAATGGCATGTGGTACAAGAAAGGTGAAAGCAGCAGCAGTTGAGAGGGCTTTATTTGTATTGTAGAAAGCCAATTCCTGAAGGGGACCTCAATTTCAGGCTTTTTGGCTTACCCTTGAGGTAGGCATAGAATGGGCAAGAGTGGTGGTGATGGCTGGCAAGAACCAGTGATAATAGTTTATCATGTACTGCTTTGATGGTTGAGGGCATGGGAAAGGTCTGAACAGCTGATTCCTTCTCAAAGAAGGGGGTGAATGCCTTCAGGAGTGATGCGGGGCCCTAAGAACGATACTTCATTGCCACTATAGGTACACTTGTACTGGACTACAATGCCATTCTGTTGCAGGAGGTCGAGAAGGATGCATAAGTGATGGAGGTTTTCCTTTTTAGAGGAAGAGAACACAAGTATGTCATCCACATAAAATACGCAGAATGGGAAGTCCCTTAAATTGCCATTCATATGGAGTTGAAAAGAGGCCCCAGCAATACAAATTCTAAAAGAGGAGTAATTCAATATGTAAGTCACAAAGGGGGTGGTGAAGGCAGTCTTGAGAATGTCTTTTGGGTTCATGGGCATCTGATAATACCCCTTCAAGAAATCGAGAGAAGAGAACACCTTTACTTTGTGCAAGTCGAAGGTACCATCAGTGATGTTAGGGAGGGCTTAGTTATCCGGTTTTGTCTGCATGTTGAGACGCCTGTAATCCCCACAAGGGCACAATGAACCATCCTTCCTCAGGACAATGTATTAGGGTGACAATCATGGGCATGAGGCCTTTTGGCAAAGGCTCATTTCTTCTATTTGGTAAAAATTCGTTTAGTGGGTGCCAAATGATTCAGGGACAGACGCCAGAATCTGGCAAACCCAGGGGTCCCGTCGTCTTGATATGGTGATGACTAATGTGGTTGGCAGGAACCCTGGGCGTTTGGCGAGGTTCCGGACGGAAGACTTCCGGATACAACGTGAGGGTGCGCTGATGTGGAGAGCAAGGTCAGAGGGGGTGGATTGAAGAGGTGTGGGCGAGTATGAGTCTGAGTTAACCCGGAAGTGGATATGGGAGAGCAAATATGCACCAAGGATTGGCAATGTGACGTCAGCAACAAGAAATTTCTAATGATATTTGGCTCTCCCAAACAATATTGTAAGTGTCTCGTACCGCTGGGTGAGGATCACAGATCCGTTAGTAGCTATCAGCCAGACATCAGCAGGCGTAGATTGACTACGTCGTGTCCTGGAGAGTGAAATTGGTAGAAGAGAATGTCAAGCACCAGTGTCTATTAAAAACTACATGCCCGTACCTGCATCATATAAAAAGAAATGATTAGTGATATGGGAGGCCACAGATACAAGTGATGGTCTACCTACAAGTTTTTTGGCCACTGACAACCGTTTGTCCATTTCATTGCAGCAACACCAAATTTGGAGTGGTAGTAGCATAATTGCGGTCCATGGGCTTCAGTAAGGAGCTGTAGAAGTTGTTGATTGGGGCATGCACAAGGGGCGGTATATGTGGGTAGTGGGCAGCATTGTCGCCACTCCGGCACATCACGGGGTGGGTGTCAGTATCATACTGCATTCCATCCTACTGCATGTTTAATACTTGTCCTCTTCGTCAGGAGTGGTTGAATAGTTGTCCTCTTCATCAGGAGTGGAGGAGTTGATGGAGGTCTTTAAGTTGGTGAAGTGGCTGTCAATAAGGGCATCGATTTTGCTAATCAGGTCCTTCAGGGGCCAAATATCAACACTGGGGATGGTGGCGAGCACAGGTTCATGTAGGTGTCATACACAAAGGGCACAAAGTAGGTTCCGAGGAGAGCTGTCTGCGACAGGTAGTAGGCAAGCGATACTGGTCATTTACCTAAGGGTGGGCGAAGCCTTTAGGATCTCATGGTTGATGAGAGAGCTAAAAAAAAAGCTTGTCTATAAGGGTGGCTGGCAATGATTAGTACTGGTCCAGGAGATATATTTTAAGAGCGTCATACAGACACCAACTTTTGATGCCATCATAAAAAAGCAGCAGTGCAGTACAGGCAAAATGATGTAATTTCATTTTATTAATATTTACTCTGGCTTTTCTTCTTGTGGTTTTGTTATTAATATACATCACATCAACTTTCATTTTTAAGATTTTTTTTTTTTTTTTTTTTTTTTTGTATTTCAGTAAATGAGGGAGGAGGGGGTTCGAAAACTGATTGGAAAAAGGTGCTTATACTGAAAAAGGTCGCAAAGCCAATCAGGAGATTTCTAGGAGAGTGTCCTCGGGGGCCTTTGCTGCTTGAGGGAGTCACCCTCTTGATACAAAACTGAACTTCAGCGCGCTGGAACCAGGCGAGCGGTTTTCGGCTGGTGAAGGACGGAAGTTTTATTGAGCCAGCGTGTGTCAAAGAATCACCATCAGTCGGTGGCATTGTAAAAAAGGTAGGGAGAATGGGTAGGCAAAAAATCAGGTGGAGTAGTCACTCCGACAATGTAACTCTGTTTACAGAGAGGCGGGGTGAATGTATGTGGGGTTCATTTAACAAGACAACGAGCTTTCATTCAGACAGTTGACAGGAAGAATGACTCAAAATTAAAACATTATAAAACCTGTGATAGCAAGCTTAAAGAGGTTTCTATTATTAGTTGGGGGAGAACGAGAGTTAGATAAACAATAATGTTATAGTGTACGACCATGTATGAAACACGTACGGCACAGTACACTCGGGCACATTATTCTATTTTATTTCCTTTCCTCACTGGGCTATTTTTCCCGTTGAAGCCCTTTGGCTTATAGCATCCAGTTTTTTCTGACTAGAGTTGTAGCTTAGGTAATAATAATAATAATAATAATAATAATAATAATAATAATAATAATATTACGTCTATTGGTAATTAATTTTACCGAGATTACGAAAAAAAATTATTTGATCAAACGAGTCGAGTTTGTATGATACGATTATATTCTTTCTGATCTTTTTTTTTGGAGAGAGAGAGAGAGAGAGAGAGAGAGAGAGAGAGAGAGAGAGAGAGAGAGAGGAATCCGTATAGAAAACGGCAAGAAATTTATGCATGAATATTTTAATTATATAAAGGGAGCAGGGTTAGCCTAATGCTGCTAATTAAATATATTGTGGAAGTTCTTTTCATACTCTATTAAAGTTATTCGTTATTCCATTTTTTATTTTTAATCTTTTGTACACCACAGCATTCCCGTTTTCTTTATAAACTTCATTTGCTAAACCTTTATTATCAATTCGGTATACCTTTATTATTCATTTCAACTAACATGTTCATCATTCCCCTGTACTATCATACCTTTCATCCTCTCCCTCCTCTTTAGATAATATTTGTTCACCTTCTTGAGCTCTGATATGTACACTTTAACGATGCAAAGTGTTAATGGGTTCGGGTTCATTCTGTTCACAAATCCTCATGTAACATAAGAAATTTAAACCGATTGGTTTGTGTTTAAGTAACGCATAAATTTGCATAACTCATTAGTTTTAGCTTGTAACTGTTTACATCTCTGCACCTATTTATAAGTCTGCCAAGCTGGGATTGAACGATGAACGCCCCTTAATTATTGTGTATGTATTCAACTTTTTATGGCAGAATGAAGGATTTTTTCGTAATTACTTTCCCCCTGAGCTGCAAGAATTCTCCTTGTACTTATATAAGCACCATTCAGCACCTACGGGAAAAATAAAAAGAGGAAAGAGAACCATTCACCCAGTTGATACGACCCAAGGCCTCGCAGCGGGAAGCTTCAAAGGGCCAACTTTAAGACATGACCTGGTTTCAATAGGTCGTTTATTTTTTTGCGAAGTGACTCGCCACACATTGAGACCAGAAATTCCAAGAACGGCCTCTTTTTAATGTTCAAGAATTCAGGGCCCTGCATCTGGTCATGATCAGCAGGCCTAACCAGTGTTTACTGTTTACTTGCCCTTTGCCAACACATACACCGAGTAATCTGGCTTATTCTTTAAAGATTCTCCTCTGTCCTCATACACTCCAAAATCAAACCATTGCACTCCAGTCTTAGGTAATGCCATAGCCTCTGTACCATGGTCTTCCGCTGTCTTGGGTTAGAGTTCTCTTGCTTGAGAGTACACTAGGGCATGCTATTCTATCTATTTTTTCTTCCTCTTGTTTTGTTAAAGTTTTTTATAGTTTATATTGGAAATATTTATTCTAATGTTGTTACTGTTTTCAAAATATTTTATTCTTCCTTGTGAAAATAGCCTACTGAAGAAAGGAATTCCTTCAGTAGGCTATTTTCACTGTTGGAGCCGCTGGGTTTATAGCATCCTGCTTTTCCAACTAGGGTTGTAGCTTAGAAAGTAATAATAATAATAATAATAATAATAATAATAATAATAATAATAATAATAATAATAATTGTGTGCATAATCATTAGGATGAGGTCCTTGAAGAACTATAACTTGGGCTTCCACGAGGAACGAAACTAACGACAAATTGAATGCATTCAGCTGTACTGCGTGTTATGGTTTTCAGCATTTTTACTTTGATTGAAAGGCTGGTTCAACCAGTTAATTTTAGAATCAACCCCTTTTTGCCATTAATGTTTCATTAAAGCATTTTGTTTCTTATGTCATTTGTTCGCTATTAATTCAAATTTCCGTCAGGTAACTTACGTGAAAATTACTGTGATGCTTTGTGTAAATGAATACCAATCTTAGGTTAAAATTATGTAATGCTTTTAACTCGCACCTCGTGTAGCATAAGTTTGAAGTTAAGTAATGTAAGTAAGTAAAGGTTGATTATCTATTATTATCGTACGACCAAACACCTACAGGCTGCAAGTGTGAAAGAGCTCGTCCCTGTACCTGTCAATCTCAAACAACAAAACAACATCATACGAGACAATGAGTCCTGTTCCTTTGATTGTGTGAGGTAAATCATGAATATATGAGAAATGCATGATCTCGTGGTTCTAAATAAGATATATCTAAGGTGAGCTTCATGTTTGTAACAGAAGTAAAGTTATCGGTGCCAGTCCCTTATTGTATTGTTCTGTTATAGCGCCTACTGGTAGCCCTTAGAATGCTTAATATTTACAGTACTACTGCCCTAATAAATCTTGCATCACTGTCTCTTGTTAAAGTAATTTGCCCAACCCTACTTGATTGGCATTTACTACTCTATACCCTTGAACATGTGCATGGTTAGCAAACTGTATTCGTTATGGTTCGCTGGTTTGTTAAGTGCGAGTGTTGGCACTCTATTCCTTCAGGCCCAGGCTCCGGGAATCAGTTCTGGGAGGCTTTCAGAGAATTATTTCCCCCACATTAACATTACCTCTTTATTCTAGTGGTCTTCCGAACTGGATGAGGCACCACTGATTTATGGAATAATGAAGTTTTATATTTAGTAAATTCATTCATAGCCTAATAGCTGCTCCATAAAATTCACCGGGTCATGTCGTAACATAAAACTCGTACACACCATTTTGTAGAATGATTAACCCCAGACTTTGATAAGTAAAGAGATGTATTAGCAGGTAATATTCGTGGCATACGTTGACGAAAAAATGCACCTGTGTAACCAAGCGTTTTAGCCAGAAAGTTCTACCATGTAAGAGAACTTAGGTCTTTATTTTAATTGTTCGCATCATCAGTATATGTTACACGTCTTACGTATGTACTACGAGCTTTGGAGCTGCAATTTTGATCTACTCATTTTTAACTATTTTATTTTTTCTTAACCATTAATTTGGTTTCACGCTTTGGTTTGTTCCCCGTTTTAGGTATATTTTATCCTTGACCTCCTTTTTGCCCCTCTCTGTAACCATTTGTCTGTAACATTCTCAGTGCTGTGTATCGTGATTCCCGTTTTCTTTGCTTTTGTTCCGTAACTGGAATACAAACCTACACTTTTTATTATGGGTACTACTTTCAGCGAAGTTTAAAGGACGAGACGGTAAAACTTAGTGAGGGTTAACTACCTGTCCCGCTAGTTATCAGGGGGGGGGGGGGTTGCAGCTAGCTACCCCTCCCACTCACACACCTGTGACTAACCCCACTTAGCTTTTGGCTCAGATGGTGAACGGTCGTTGCTTCTCTTCATCCTCACAATCTTTGAACTGCCATTTAATGCATTTGTGCATTTTCTTTTCAGTGTTTGTGTGTGCATGGACTTCTGCTGGCGACCATGCGTGCCTGCCCTGATCCTGAGGGCCCCACCTGTGGTACCTTTATGTTTGCCGAGGATACAGATCATCACACCCTTTGCCCTATCTGCATAGGTCAATGAAGTGATGTGTTAAATAAGTCTAGTGAGTGTTGGGAGTGGTCTGCCTCCCAGTGGGAAAGGTTTGGTCAACGGAGTAAGAAGTATAAGCGAGACTCTTCTCCATCGAAGGTTTCTTCGAAGCAGAAGAAACCCAAGACAACCTCTTCCACTTCCCGACCTTCCTCCAATGCTCCTGTTTGTTAGGCCTCCTCTGGGGGACCTTCGAGTAGATGTGTAGGCCGCTTAACTCCTAGACAACCTCGGTCCTCGAGATGCTTCCCCTTGCAAAGCGGACCTGCCTCTCCCCCACGGAGGTTGACCATGTCACTCTCTCCTCTTTTCCAGGTTTGACTGTCCTTGGGGTTACCAGGTCCGCCCTCCAAGGAGGCCCTCCTGCAGCTACTTCACCAGGGTGCTAGTGCTCAGCGATCATCGACGTCGGAGTTGGATCCTCTGGCACTCGTTGATGTTGAGGTATCGGTGTCGTCTGCTGCCCTGCCTGTCTTTTCTGCCTCTTCTGCCATTGTCGAATACTGCGTTTCCCCACTGCTGAACATAATTCGAGGGGGGAGCAAAGTCTTGGGCATGTCTCTGCTACCAGTGTTTCTCCCTCCTCAGGGAGTTAACTCATAGAGACCCTCTTCGGAGGACTGCTGCTGACAGTCAGCTTGCTGATCCTCCAGTCCTAGAGGGCGTCACCATGGTCGTCGTTCACGATTTACTCGCCCTCCTCTTCGCCATAGAGGTGCTCCTTCACCATCAGTGAAGAAACACCTCTTCAGCTCGTCAGCTTCGTGTTCGCAGCCATCGGCGGTGGAGCCTTCTCGTCCGACATCGCCTGGTTCCTGACCTTCACCTACCTCTGGATCTTCTCCTGTCAATACAGCTGCTAGTCCTCGAACCTCGACTCAGGTATCTCCACCCAAGGATCACTCACGATCCCCTTCGGAGGATGTTTGTCCTTCTAAAGGACTCATCCTTTCACCAGACCATTGTCTAGCTGCTTGTTAACCATCGTCTCGCCAACCACCGACTCGCCAACATCCTGCTCATCCATTTCCTGTACACTCTCCTCGTTCGTAACTCTTTTCAGCTCATCATTCAATGACTCATCAATCACCTGTGCGTAAATCGCCTGAGCAAGTTTCACCTACGTGTTCCCATGATCCTGCTCGTCATGCTTCTGCCAACCATCGCCGCCCAACAGGTTGCTCGCCAACACGTCAGGCTTCTACCTCTCACCGTTCCCCTAAGCAAAGCATCACGTCAGAACATCATTCGTCCGACCATGTGACTGCTCTCCACCGCCCAACCTCGTGTAAATCACCCTCGGAGTTTCCCACTGTAAGTACTCGTCAGGTCTGCAGAACCTCTCGCCATGACAGCAGTCGTCTAATCCTCGACGTTCGCCGCATCAGCGTTCCCCGCGTCAGCGTTCACTCACAAGTCATCGAGCGGTGCACCCTTAACGCCATCCAATGTATCAATCGCCACCTACGAGTCAGTGTTCTCTGACATGTAAGCCTTTGCCAACTCGTAAACACTCTCCAGCTCAGAAAAAATTTCCAGCTCATCAGCGTTCGCCAACGCGCCAGCCTTCGCCTACTCTTCAGAGTTCTCCTTTGCGACATCCTTCACCAGAAAGGCGACACACAGTCATGCACCGCAACACCTTGAAGCACAAACGGAAGACAGCAGCCACTATCCTCCACCGATTTCCAAGAAGTGATGTCCTCCTATGGAGGCACAGGCAGGTGTCCACAATGGAAAGGAGCAGGAGCGGAAAGGTAGTTTATTGCCGGCCAGACCATCGGTCCTCTCTCTGAGGAAGAGCAGAGTTCTAGTTCAAAGGTCACTGTCGCCCCATTTCCCTCCTCGCAAACGCATAACAGCGCGACTGCCGGGGAAAGAGGGAAAGAGCCCTCTCACCGCCACCTCAGCCAAGATAATCTCGCGAGGAACCTGTCCCATTCTCCTCCATACTACCTTCGGAGGAAGACTCCCCTTGTGACGAGACGGTCACGTCTCCAGAAGCAACCAGGAAGTCCAGACCATCCAGGCCTTCCATGCTGGAAGCATATCTTCTTCCTCGCAAGGAGTCAAAAAATTCCAAAATGTTACCCAAGTCCTCTTTGAGGACCTCCAGACCCGCAGAGACAGTCTGCCACCCTAGAGATGACCGCGACTCACCCCGAGATGAGTTCTTGGTGGTGGATGAAGGAGACTTCGCTGCCAGTCCCACTGCAGAGGGGGAACAGGAGTCAGAACACACCTTCTGGCAGGTACTGACTCTGATGAGGGTTCTCAATGAGTTTTTCGACCCAGAGATACCCCCCAGGAGGGCAACAACAGTCTTAGACCGTGTCTTTGGCACTCAGAAGGCCACAAAGTCTAGTGCAGCCTTGCCTTGGTCTCAGGGGCTGAAGAGTGCCTGGGCTAAGATCGCTGCCCAGCTGTCCGAGTTCTCCTCCCTTCGTTCGGGCTCCTCCGCCAAGCTCCTCCCACCTCCTAACGTTCAGCAAAGGAGGTATTACGAGGCCTTGTACGAATATCGGCCAGCTCTTCCACTTCTCCATTCTCTGGAGGAACTGATTAAGGGGATCTCCCTAGAGAGACTCTCCAACCCTCAGGTTGCGTTCTCGGCGACAGAGATCCTCAATCAATAGAAAGTCAAAGTAAGCCATGCAGGCTACTTTGTGGCTAGATCTATGGATAGGGTCCTTGGGAATCCTGGTACATATCGAGGATTTCTCCAAGGAAAGTACCTGGAAAGCAATGGAAATCATCCTCCTCATGGGTACCCGGACCACTGGGTCCCTGGCCCACCAAGTATGGAACTTCTGAGCCAACACCATCCTCAAACGCAGGGACTCGGTATTCGAGAGACTCCATCAACAAGTTCCTAACGCTGAGATCGTGAGACTCAGGAACTCTTCTCTGGAGGGTTCCTCGTTGTTCCAGCCTAGGGACGTTGGGCAGGCTGCAGAGAGGTGGAGGAAGTCCCATCAGTACTCTCTCCTCCATAGGGCCCTTACATCCCAGCCCTACAGACCACCAGCTCCTCCACAGCCAAACCAGCCCAAAACCTCAACGAACAAGACAGCAGTGAAGAAAGTGGTGTCTAAGAAGCCCTTTCCTACCAAAGACAAGAAAGACTCAAAGTCCTCCACGGGAGGAAATATCCTAGAGGGAGCGGCCACAGCCTCAAATGCTAGGATAGGCACTCCCCCTGCTTGTCCACCAGTAGGGGGATACCTACAAAGTTGCTGGAACTGGTGGAAGCAATTCGGGGCTGATCCCTGGACAACCCAGTGATTCATTCAGGGTAGGGCGTTCCATTCATGTCATCTCTCCCTCCCTTGATCAAGGATCCAGTGACGATAGACTACTTTGCGATGGGATTAGCAGAGGGGCTACGCCTTTGGGCAGAAGTCCAGACCATGTAGGAGAAGGGCGTGCTCTAAGAGGTCTGGATGACTATCCAGGCTTCTTCAGTCAACTCTTTCTTGTGAAAAAGGCATCTGGAGACTGAGTAGACCAGTCATCGACCTCCCATCTCTGAACAAGTTTGTCAAACAGACTTCGTTCAGCTTGGAGACGGCAGACACAGTCAGACAAGCAGTAAGACCACATGACTTTCTGTGCACACTGGACCTAAGGGATGCATAATTTCAGATCCCAATCAATCCATCTTCAAGGAAGTACCTAAGATTCAGCCTAGACAACAGGAAATACCAGTTCGGGGGAATGTGCTTCTGTCTTTCCACAGCACTCATAGTGTTCACCAGAGTGTTTGACCTAGTGTCATCCTGGGCACAAAGGATCGGCATCCATCTCCTCCGTTATCTGGACGACTAGCTGATCCTAGCAAACTCGGTAGCAACCCTTCTTCAGCACTGAGACAAACTTCTGAAGCTTTACCAAGATCTGGGGACCATGGCAAACGTTGAGAATTCCATCCTGCTTCCAACTCAGAGACTGATATACCTGGGAATGATTATAGACACCAATCTCTACAAAGCCATCGCATTAGACGACAGGTTAAAGAGGCTGAGAAAAGTCGCAAGAACTTTTCTCAGACGAGAACTCCCGGCCCAGAAGTGGCTATATCTCCTTGGACACCTACCATCCTTAGCACATCTAGTTCACAACGGCCACCCCATGGGACCAGAGGAACGTACGGACCTTGAGTGGTGGGTGGCAGACGAGAATCTGCGGAGGGGCATAGATCTTCTCATCCCCCCCCCTGGACTTGATACTGTTCTCAGACTCGCCAAAGGAAGGCTGCAGGGCCCACGTGCAGCACCACACGACCTCAGGCCTTTGGTCAGAGTTCGAACGGTACATCTGCATAAATCTCTTCAAGATGAAGGGCGAATTTCTGGCCCTTCAAGAGTTCCATCAGTTCCTGGCGGGCCACTCAATGGTGGTGATGAGTGACAATACTACAATAGTGGCTTACATCAACAAACAAGTAGGTACTTTTTTGCAGCCCTTATCCTTTTAGCAGTAAAAATACTGAGATGGGCTGAGGTCCACACGATACCACTATCAGCCAGCCTCATTCCAGGCAAAAGGAATGTGCTCGCCGATAATCTGAGCAGAGCATCTCAGATAGTGAGTACCGAGTGGTCTTTGAATTATCTAGTAGCCAACAAAGTCCTGACTTTGTGGGGTTCTCTGAAAGTGGATTTTTTCACAATGGCCCTGAACTTCAATCTCACACTGTACTGCTCCCCAGTCCCAGACCCCAAGACTCTGGCAAGATGCATTCCAACAACGGTAAGACAACATCGACGTTTATGCCTTTCCCCCGTTCTGTCTGATGAGAAGGGTACTCAACAAGGCCAGAACATCGATCAACTTCTCAATGACCCTCATGGCATCATGCGGAATGGTTCTCGAACCTTCCACAGCTCCAAGAGAAGTCCCTCCACTCAGATAACCATACATCAACATCTACCGCAAAGCTGTAGCTACACTACGACTTCAGGCCTGGAGAATATCCAGCATCTCATCACTCATAAAGGATTTTTGCAACAAGTTGCGAAGAGGATGTCTGAATACCTGCAGAAGTCATTGGCAACAGTTTATCAGGCAAAGTAGAATGTCTTCTATGGATGGTGTCATGGAAGGCGTATCTCTCCACTAAATGCCGCTATTCCAGCAATAGCAGAGTTCTTTGTATATTTGCGTGATGAAATGCGCCTTTCAGTTTCAGCAGTTAAAGGCTATCGCTCAGCCTTGAGCCTCACTTTCAAATTGAATGAAATGGACATCTCCTTATCGCTAGAACTTTCCTTACTCATACGGAGTTATGAACTTACCTGTCCTCAGTCAAAAGTGAGACCTCCCCCATGGAATGTGGTTCAAGTTATCCAGTCTCTAAAGAGACCTCCCTACGAACCATTACGCCGGGCAACAGATTGGCACTTGGCTTGGAAGATGGTGTTCCCACTTATCTTGGCTTCAGCCAAACGAGTCAGCGGATTACTTGGTCTCTCATACAACATCGTCCATTCAAGGGGATGGGGAGAGGTGACTTTCAGCTTCATTCTGGAGTTTGTTGTCAAGACTCAGAATCCAGGGGTGTCAGATCCTAGATTCGACTCCTTCCAGTTAACGAGTCTCCGCTCTGTAACAGACGACCCAGATCATCTGCTACTTTGCCCAGAAAGGAGTTTAAGGTTCTACCTTAAAAGTAAAGCAATAGCCTGTCCCCGAGTGCCCACACTCTTCATCAGCGCTGGGAGGAACAAGAGGAGGATCACCAAAAACACCATTTCTGCATGGATTCGCAGGGTCATAGATCATGTGCTGAATCCAGATCCTCCTCCATCACATTGTCCCAAAGCCCACGATATCAGGGGCGTAGCTACGTCCCTGGCCTTCAAGAGAAATTACTCCGTGACACAGGTTCTACAAGCTGGGGTGTAGAAACGCCAAACGACCTTCACAGCCTATTACCTACAAGACGTGGCCCATGGGAGGCTTGATACGTTTTCTATCGGCACTGTGGTGGCTGCACAACAGCTGATTTAATACCTCAAGCTCCTTTTTGGACAAGTAGCAAAAGGTTGAGGGCACTGTTACCCAGTTTTAGTCTGTGTGAATGAAAAGGAATGTCTGGCTCTTTTTCTTTTCTTCATCCTCCCCTCTCTTGTTGATAGCAGCAGCCTTGGTTCTCTGCACAAGCTGACCTCAACCACTGCAGGTAAACCATGCTCCCTTGTGTACCTAGTAGTGTGTCATAACTATTGCTTCCCCATACCCTGGTGAGATGGTATGGGGAAAGTATTGCTTACAACAGTTTTTCCTCAAAATAACTTTTTTACCCGGACCTACACTGCTTATTTTAACACACAGCTTGCGTTGGCCGCAGACCTTGCGTAGCAAGTTTTAGCAAAGTGTTAAGGGCTCCTTATTTTTAGTACTAACCTACTCAAGAAAATGAGTCCCCGTGTAAAGGCAAAACGGCAGATTTTCAGGGACGTTCACTCTCCTAATGGGTGAGTCACCCTTAATGACTAGCATAAGTTTGTATTTCAATTATGGAACAAATGACAAATTCAGAGATAATTTGTATTTTTCCTAACGATACAAACCTTTAGCTATTATTCAAACTTACCCGCCGACACTGTCCCCCTTGAAGTCCTACCTCCAAGCAAAGTGAGCTCTGTCACAGGTGTGTGAGTGGGAGGGGTAGCTAGCTAACCCCCCTATCCCCAACTAACTAGTGTGACGGGTAGTTAACACTCGCTAGATTTTAATTACTTCACCAAAAGTAATACCCCTAATAAATAGCCAAAGGTTTGAATCGTTATGAAAAGTACAAATTACCTCTGAATTTGTCATATATTTGTGATTTGAATTATTTGGACATCATGTACCATCCTACACGTGGTCTATCCAAGATGGCAGACAAAGACCTTCACTTCGTTAACTCTCCACCGACGACCAAGGAAACGCCAATTTCTTTAGACATTAATGAACGTCTTCAAAGTCAAACACAAGAGTTTAAATTCCTTTAAGAAGATATCGACACAGCTCTGAAATCTATTGCCTCGCTATATCTTAACTGTATAATCCCAGAGTGTTTAGATTAGAGTAAAGTACGAGTTGGTAAAATTCATAAGGATCTTCTTAAATTTAAAATTCTGTGGAGACCTCACTGCAACAATCCCATTGTCGTTTCCAGCTATACCGAACTTATCAGCCTAGAAATACAAATAAAAAAAGCCTATGTCTGTATTATAGCGCAGGGAGTAGCTACCCACAGAAATCCCCCACAAGTACCTGATGCTAACCCACAGCCAGCATATGTCTATGCTGTGGCAGAACCCAATCCTCTTCCCTTTGATGGTTATATGGACCGTTGGTGTGGCTGGTGGAGCCTGTTTTGCCAGAGAGTTCATGACAACCCCAAATACTCTCCTGCCAATAAATACAAGATTTTGATGCACAGCCTTAAGGGACCGTGCGCAAGCTTCTCGGTAACCAGATGTGGACAGAGGGTTTGTATGAAAGATTGACCCACAATCTCAACCACGAGTATGAGTACCCTGATCTAGATAAACAGCTTTAAAGAACCAAACTGTTCAATATTAACCCCGCTAAGGATGATAGCACCGACCTCCGTCGTTCCCTCATGGAATGGTGCAACACGACAACCGAGTATGTAAACCGAGCGAATCTTCTTTACCGGAGGAATTGTTAGAGCATGTTTTAACAAGTAAACTCAGTCCTATTCATTTAGAAATAGTGTATCAACATTACTATCGCGAAAAGAGTAACCTTGGTCGAATTGCAAATGCGTCTGTATGATCATGCCCGCACAAAGGAAAAGGCCAAACTTCTGACTGGCATGCCCCCAAATTTAATGTTATTAATAAACCCACGCAAGCCATCAGCAATATTAATTCCAACCCTTACAGTAACACCCATAATAATTCCTCTAACTTTAGTATGGTCCAGTCCCCTAAGGTTAACAATTATGCCCCCTAAATTCAGAGTTAGTAATTGCACTGTTGGGTCGGTGAACATGCAAACAACCCTTAGTAGTGCAAATGGACAACCTAATGCTACCCACAGTAATGAGGCCTCTAGAGGTAAATGTGTTTTTATGGCCATAGTGACCACATGCAGTCCAAATGCCCCCATTTCCAAGATTTAATAAGTAGGGTATCAAAGTTGGTCGAGATAAATTGCTGCACAAAATGTTTTTCTGCTCAACACCCTGCTACCAGGTGTGATGCCAATATTGCGTCTCTGAACAGTCAGCAACCTTATAAACTGCCTGCTTCCCCAAGTATCCTTGCAGTAACCTACCAGTCCATTCAACCTATTGAAGGACCTGCTAACGACCCCACTAACTCGTGACTCCTTAACCCTTCCATTAACAGTGACTTGGTTGTAAATCACAGTCAAATTGCTTGTTTCAGCAACAACACCAAAAGTATTGGACCTAATAATCTCCCCCCAGTTGCATTACCGACCTTCACTGGCGAATCAGTCTCCGGTAAATTTAAACACTCCACAAGAGTTTTCTAGATTGTGGTGTGCAGAGTATTTTTGTGCACCCAAAAGTTGTTAACTCACCAAATCTTGAATCTGTTGGACAGATAGTGTTTCTGCTTAACTCGTTTAATTGTGGTGAAGCTCCAAATAGTTCCAATCCAGTTTAAGACACTTTGAAAATAAGTAGACGGAAATGGCCACTGTTAGTGCCAACATAGGTAAAAGCATCAATACGCCTGGTTACAGCCATGATGTCCATACCCTGACAGCTAAAGGTGTTCGCTTTGCGGATGATCGTTCTGACAATAATGCTGCTGGTATTGAGATCATTCACGGTGCTGATTATCTCCCAAGAATATTCAAAAATAGTATTAATATTGATGGTGTAAACCTATTTTGCACTCCTACTGGTTACATGGTATGGGGACCATTACCTGATTGGTCGCATCCGGAGATAGGTCCTAAAGAATTTAACGCACACTCCATTACCCTTAACCACACCAATATTGACTCACTTGTAACAATAAACCCACCTCTTGAAAACCTTTGGAAATTTGACACCAATGTTATCAGTAAAGAACCTTTCAGCCATTTTGAACGTCCCTCCTCAAACTATACCAGAGCCTTTGCCCAACTCATGTCAGTTAAAATATCCAAGCACCCCCAATTTTTGGCCAATTACCAGAGGATTCTGGATGAATATCTTGAAGATTTTATCCAACCTATCCCCTTGGACACCCATGTTGATGGACAGGTACACTACTTGTCCCCATCATCCAGTGATTGAGAATTCAATCACCACTCCTATGTGTATTGTTTTCAATACCCAAATTCTCTTTCTTTGAACGATTCTCTGTACACAGGGACCAATCTTGTTTCTAAGATTCAATAGCTGATTTTAATGTTCTGAGAGAAGCCCTTTGGTTTAACTGCGGATATTTCCAAGGCATTCCTTCATATAGAGATCAACCCGGAGCAGGGAGATATTTGTCGCTTCCTTTTCTTTGAGGATCCCATGATGACAAATTTTGTTGATATAGTTGTTTTGTTTGGCGCCACATCGAGCCCCTACTTGCTTAACCAAATTATCCAACATCATTTGGACAGCCATTCCAGTAGGCTGACATCAACGCTCAAAACCAGTTTTTATATTGATAGCTTTCAACGCTGTCATATCTACCTCAAAGGCACCCTGAGAGAAAAGCCCCTCATCAAGGCAATTATGTTAAAAGCTAGCCTGCTGTTAGCGAAATGGACTATTTAACGGTGATTTCAGAGAGATAGGTGCTCATGATTACCTTGGTCTTGAATGGGATCGGTCAATGACACCTTGAATATTAAATTACCTCCTGAATTAGAGATGACACGCCATTCCCACATAATTACTAAAATTCAAGACATGTCCTTGTTTTCTTCCACCAATGACCCTATTGGTCTTATCTCTCTTGTCACAATATTAGGTAAGCTCTTCATTTAAAAATTGGATGGCTGACAAGGGCTGGGAGTCTGGGACACCCCTATTGACCCTGATCAAGTTCAAGAACTAAATGACATCCTTACAAACTACAGAGGTCTTGAACAAATTAAAGTCCCTCGTAATGCAAATGATGGCAGTAAACCTTCGTTGCACATTTTTACGAATCCATCCAAGCATGCGTTCATGGCAGTCAGCTTTCGTTGCACATTTTTACGAATCCATCTAAGCGTTCGGAATAGCTGCTTACGTAGTAACCCAGAAAAGCAATTCTCACCTCCTTACAGCTAAAGCCCGATTCACCCGTAAATGCATGTTGAAAGTAGATGAGAGTTTAACTATTCCTAAGCGTGAGTTAACCACATTCTTACTTGGATGACGTTTAGCCAAACACTTGTTAGAACTATGTACTGGCATGTACAATTCCATCACTGTTTGGTTCAACACTTCAACTGCCCCCCAATGGGTCCATAACTCTAAAAGTAATTCCCCTTACATCTGAATCGTGTGGAGGAAATAATCAATACTAAAGTAACTTGTAATCTTAACCTAAGGCACGTCCTACTAATAGTAATCCCGCTCATCTGGCATCACACAGTGTTGCTGTTAGACATATTCTTAGGAACAAAATTTGGCTACAAGGTCCTCTTTGGCTCACTGACTCTTCAGATTACCCAGACCAAGGCAAGTTCTCTATTAACCCTGTGATATGTGCGTGCCCTACTTGGCTTGCTCCTGAATTACGACTATTTGATCACTATAGTTCCCTAGACGATGCGACCAAGTGCTACACAGTACCCCTTCATTTGATACCCCATTGGATACAACCCTTGTTGCAATGTTGCCCTAATCTAACTAATAAATTCAACCTTCCACCCTTAGCAGTCAAGTTGAAATATTCCCAAGTCCTAAGTTATCCTAACATTCTTAAACAGGTACAAAGTGAAGATGTCCGCCCCAGTTCTGACAAACGCACTTTCATCGGTCAACGTAAACCTTATCTGGATAATCAAGGTCTTCTAAAAGCTAGTTCCCGTCCCAGTAACACCCCCGTGGAATTAGATTATGTAGACCCCATTTTGCTGGAATATCATTGCGGCCTTTGGACGATCATTGTTAGACACAGGCAAGAACGCTTGCTACACTGTAACACCTCAACACTTCTCGTTCAATTGCATAATAATTTTGGATTCCCCAGATGCGTTACCAAATCAAGAAAATCTTGACTTAATACATCCATTGCAAGAAAGTTCAAGCATCCCCTTACCCTATGCCTCCTCTAGACCAGTACCACCCCAATCGCCTCACCTGAAGAGTGCCCTTCCAAATAACTGGTTTGGATTTCACTAGAGCCTTTCAAGTATATAATTCACCAGTAAATTTTGTTTATATATAAATTTTCACTGGCACAGCAATCAGAGCCTTGGCTCTAGATGTCACCACTTCATTAACAGTCATTGAGTTCGTGCAAGCGGTACGGAGATTTCCTGCTCAATTTGGTATGCCACATTGTTTTGTCTTAGATAATGCTTTCACTTTCCAAGCAGATCAAGCCCTTCTTACTGAACTCATGTACTGTATCACCCAGTAATTGACGGGTTTAAATCCTCCTATAACCTTATCTGGAAATTGATCACTCCTCGTTTCCCTTGGCAGGGCGGTTTTTATGAAAAGCTGGTAGGCATCATCAAACCTAATTTAAGGAAAGCCATATATCACTCTCACCTTACCTATAATGAATTTTTCACTATGGTACAAGAAGCTGAATGTGTCATCAATGATAAACCCCTCTTTCATTTAAATGTTAATGACATTACTGACAACACCTTAAGCCCGAGTCATCTGCTTTATGGTCAAACTCCCTCACTTGCTCCCCAGGTCCGTATGACTGACCTCAATGACCCTATGTATAGGGAATGAAATAGCCTCCCAGCTAGTTACCAAAAATTTATGAACATGTTACAAGTGTTTCTAAAAAGATGGACTCAGGATTATTTCAATTCCCTTCATGAACACCACATAAAAATTAATCATATATTTGTTAATTTTGGACCAAGTTAGCCATGAAGATTATCCCATGGCCCGTATTCTTGAAACCTACCCTGGTCAAGATGGTCATATTAGATCTGTGAAGTTACGCACCTCTACTCTAACGGAATATATGTGTGTTCCATTAATCGTCTTATCCCCATAGTGATAAATGTCACAGGTCCCTATATCACTGAAATGGAACAAGGTAATCCTGATGGGGTACTCACAGCCTCCCAGGTTTGAGATCCTCCGTCAGAGGGCCCTCATAGCTCTCAAGAGGACAATTCTCTTGATCAAGCCATCCCGCTTTCTAGACCTGAACCTGTGCCCTCTACCTCATATGGTCGCGGCCGATAAAGCCCGTGCCATGTTTCAGAAAGGGCTGTAGATTAGTAGAAATGCTTCCATCAGCCACTCACTCTCATTAAGCTGATCCCCTTATCTCTCGCTCTTATTTGGCAAGGAGAGGAAATTCTTTCCATCCTCTATCTTAATTATTCCTCTTATTCCAATTTTTATTTTTCATATGTTATTCCCTGAGCTTTGCGCACCACAGTTTTCCTCTGTTTCCTTTGTAACCTCCATTTGTTATACCTTTATTATTCATTACTTATACCTTTATTATTCATTTCAGCTGACATATTCATCACTCCCATATACTGTCATACCTTTCATCTCTTCCCTCCTCTTTAGATAATATTTTTTCAGCCTCTTGAGCTCCGATATGTGCATTTTGACGATGCACATTGCAGATGGGTCAGGATGCGTTCTGTTCACACATGCTCATGTAACATAAGATATTTAAACCTATTGGTTTGTCTTTTAGTACTCATTAATTGTCATAACTCATTAGTTTTAGCTTGTAATTATGTACATCTTTGCACATATTTATACGTATATTTAGCTGGGATTTTTATATGTAAAAGGCGATGAACGGCGATTAATTCTTTTGTATGTTTTCAACATTTTATGCCAGACTGTAAGATTTTTTGTAATTACTTTCCCCTAGAGCCCTTGTACTTATTAAGCCCTATTCAGCACCTACGAGAAAAATTAAAACATGAAAGAGAACCATTCACCCAGTTGATACGACCCAAGGCCCCACAGCTCCGAGACATGACTTGGTCGCAATAGGTCATTTATTTTTTTGCTGAGTGACCTGCCTCACTTTGAGACCAGAAGTTCCATGAATGGTCTCTTTTTAATGACCAGAAGTACAGGGTCCTGCATCTGGTCACGATCAGCAGGCCCACCCAGTTTCTAACTTCGTGTGCATAATTATTAAGACTTTGAGGTCCTTGAAAAAGAACTATAACTTGCTCTTGTTTGATTTTGATTTTTGTTTAAGAGGAACGTATTAAATGTGTTCAATTGTACTTTTGTGTTATGGTTTTCAGCATTTTTACTTTGATTGCAAGGCTGGTTCAATCAACTCTTTTTTGCCATTAACGTTTTATTAAAGCATTTTGTCCATATGTCATTTGTTCACTAGTAATTCAAATTTCTGTTAGGTAGCTTAGGTGAAAATTCCTGTAATGCTTTATGTAAATAAGTACCATTCTTAGGTTAAACTTATATACTGCTTTTAACTCACACCTAATGTAGCATAAGTTTGAAGTTATGTATTGTAAGCCTAAAGTGCTTACAAGCAGAGGTTTATTATTTATTATTATAATACGAGACAATGAGTCCTATTGTTTTAATTGTGTAAGGTCAGTCATTGAATATACGATGAAATTACCGACCTCGCGGTTCTAAATGAAAAATGACCAAGATGAATTTTATATCTGTGTCAGAAGTAAACTTATCAGTGCCAATCCCCTCTTGTATTGTTTTATAGTATTGCCTCTTGGTAGCCTTTGGGACGCTTAACTTTCACAGTACCACTACCCTAACACATTTTGCATCACTGTCTCTTGTTAAAGTAATTTGTCCAACCCTACTTGATTAGGATTTACTAATCTTTGCACTGAGCATTGTCTGAACACCAAGGGGATACCGGGGATGACAGTCCCGATATTTCTTTAAACATGAACGTGTGTATGGTTGGGAAACCATGTTCGTTGTGGTTCTTAGGTTTGTTGTGTGCAAGAGTGTTGAGGCTCTATTCCATCAGGCCCGGGTCCGGAAATCAAAGTGGGGAGGCTTTTCTGGAATCATTTCCCACAGACTTCAAGGATATGGAAATAGGTAAAAATACAGACGAAAAATCAAGATATGCAGTATATGTGGAGAATTATTTTTATTAAGTGTTTGAGTGGGAACTTCGTTAGTCCAGGAAAGTCTCCCTACGTCAGTTACTCAAAGATCAACAGGGGAGAATAAGAAGCACTTACACTCGGAGCACAAACTTTACTGACGCATTTCGCTAACCGTCACTCTTAAATACAAAAAGGATATTGTACTGTGTACTGTCCAGAGGCCGTAGAACTCCACAAGTGAAAATAAAAGTAATTTAATGGCCTACTCTAGCTTTTTCAGGTCTATAGCCATCTGCACTCTTAGGCTCTGTTTCGGCTCCGTCCCAGGGGCCCCAGTGAGATGCTGGACAGGAATCTTTCGTTAAGTAATTAGAGACAATAACAAAAATGGGAGCAGTGGAGTACAAAAGTATAAAGTAAAGTTAAATGGGGATCTTCACCTTCAAAGCACTAAGTTAAAGAGCGTACACTCGCTGATACCAACTTACCTATATCTACAGTGGGTTACTCTCAACATCCCGGGTGCTTCTGACCCGTCCTATAGTATAATTTGGTAAAATTCAAATAATGGGGTTAAAGACACCAAAGTTTGTAATCTATTCCAAATAATTTATTACATCAAAAAAGGGAATCGGAGTAACTCAGTAATGATTTATTCACATAGCAAGATTAATAAGTGAAAAGAGAATCAGTAACTCAATTATGATTTATTCACATGGCAAAATTAATAAGTGAAAAGAGAATCAGAGTTTACAACATAAAATATTGAAAATATTAAACGGAATTAACTCGTGGGATTAACCCTCAAACGGAATAAATAAAATAAAAATCTTCTGATAAACAACTTGTGCGGTAGGCTGCTGTGAGATCCCAACATGTGGTCAGTGACCTCAAGCAATTACCAACAGACCAAAAATTAAAAGTACATTAATTTCCATGCACGCAGCCCGAAAGGTGTAATGCCAGTTACCTATATAACTTATGAGACAAATAGAAGCTTATCTAAAGGGGGAATGGCCATTAATTGAACTCACAAGATTTTGTCTAACGTGGGCGCCCGTGTCCTGAGAGTGGCGGTCTTCAGTTTTGCTTCACTAGGCCTACAGCACTTGTTTAGCGGAGCCAATGGCCCCTTCCAACTCGCCTCTAGACTGGAACAGAGGTTTCTGTGGAACTAGCTGCTTTCTCACTAACACAAGGTATCTGCTTGTCCTTGTCCTTTGTGGAATCTGGGTCCGTTATTGTGCAAGGGGACAGGCTAGTGGGGGAGAGTGGGAGCACAAGGTTGGGGCCCTATTGACCCTGGCTCTGCATTTCCACCTAGTACCATGGCCTGTAACTTTGTGAGGTCGAGTTCATGTCAGCCGCGTCCGCGTCCGCCTTCCTTCCCAAAAAAAACCGCATCTCAATACGTAGGCCAGTGATCTTGAGGTACCAACTCTCATTTAGGACAGACTTGAAACACTTGTGAGTTTTAAGCAATGCACATATCTAGAATACAAGGAGAAATCTTGCAACTCCAGGGGACAAAGATAGCCCTAACTCTAAACATCTGGCATAAAAAAAAAAATTAATCTAAAATGTAATTTAGCAAGTCAGGCTTACGTGTGTGGACAACCATACCTCCAAGACTAGCAGACTTGAGTTGTAATTGAGGGATTTAAAGTACCTAAATACTTAAGGTAAAATAATGAATACAAAATGAACACAAAAGTATTTATCTTGAGACACTCGCTTATGGAAGAACCATCACTCACATTTTTCCCTGCCATGACATCACGAACAACAACAATGTCTATGTATAAACTGTGAAGAAGAAGAGTAGTGAAGAAAATTCTTCACAGTATAAGATATAAAAGAAATTATCCTAAAAACACAATAATTTCTGGTATCCCATGGTGCATCCGAAATACTATCAAATGCTTTCTCAAAATTCACAAAACATAAAACAAGAGGTGATTTTAGTTCATTACACTGTTTAGATATGTCTTAGAATAAAACTTTGATGGTCCTTCTCTGCCCTTTCTGAAACCTGCTTGCTCTTTTCAAAGTATTCTATCTATAACAGCTTGAATTCTATTCAATATAACCTTGAAGAAAGCTTTATACCTAATGCTGACAATGTAAACCCTTGCCAATGCCCATAGTCTACCAAATCTCCCTTCTCTAGTATTCTAACAATAATTCCTTTCTTTTTCCATTAATAAGTGCAACTTCATCTCGCCACATATGATTGAATAAATTGAACAAAATTGAATCTCATCAGCCTTCAACAATGTGTAATACCATCCATTCCTCTTAACTTATAGGTGTTCGAATCTAATGTCACTTGCATCTAATTGAAAATAATGCTCGGCCTCAAGGATACCCTCCTTGTTTAGTGGGGGTTACATATTCAATGTCTCTTTAAGATCTTCTTTCCATCTAGCTCCGATTTCAGATTCCTTAGTTAGAAATTTTCCATTTTTATTTCCAACAGGTAACTCGCCTCTCTTCCTCTTCTTACCAGTGATTTCTTGAAAACCCTCATAAGCATATCATTATCATTATTATTACTAGCTAAGCTATAACCCTACTTGGAAAAGCAGGATGATATAAACCCAAGAGTTCCGAAAGGGAAAAATACTCATGTGAGGTAAGGAAATAAGGAAATAAAAAAGTAAAAGAGAAGTAATGAACGATTAAAATAAAATATTTTAAGAACTGTAACAACATTATAACATCTTTCATATATAAAATATAGAGACTTGTGTCAGCCCGTTCAGCATAAATACATTTGCTGCAAGTTTGAAATTTTGAAGTTCTACTGATTCAACTACCCGATTGGGAAGATCATTCCGCAACTTGGTCAAAGCTGGAATAAAACTTCTAAAATATTGGGTAGTATTTAGTCTCATAATGAAGAATGCCTGACTATTACAATTAACTGCATACCTAGTATTACGAACAGGATGGTGCTGTCCAGGAAGATGTGAATGTGAAGGATGGTCAGGATTATGAAAAATTTTATGCAACATGCAGAAGACCTTATTGAATAACAGTACCAGAGATTAATATCTAGACCGTAAGTTCCTGTCCAACAAATTAAGAATCGGCATACGAAGACCAGAAAGGAGAACAATACTCAAAACAAGGTAGAATGAAAGAATTAAAACACTTCTTCACAATAGATTGATTACCAAAAATCTTGAGACTTTCTCAATAAGCCAATCTTTTGTGCAATTGAAGAAGAGACAGACCTAATGTGCTTCTCAAAAGTAAATTAGCCATCGAGAATCACACCTAAAAGTTTAAGAGTCATACAGAGTTAATGAAGCATTATTAATGCTGAGATCTGGATGTTGAGGAGCCAGTCCTCGATCTACTTACAATCATACTTTGAGTTTTGTTAGAATTCAACTTCATCCCCCATAATTTGCACCATGCACTAATTTTAGCTAGATCTCTATTAAGGGATTCAGTAACTCCAGATCTACATTCAAAAAATGGAATTGAGGCAAAAAGAGTACCATCCTCTGCATATGCTAACTTGCTTGCTTTCTAGGCAAAACCACATGTGTATATAGAATGGAAACTAATGACCCAAGAACACTACGCTGAGGAACACCAGATGTCACATTCCTATACTCATTATGGTGCCCATCAACAACAAATCTTTGCGATTGATTGCTTAAAAATTCAATAACGATGCTAAGAAACGACCCACACACTCCTAACTGTTTGAGTTTGAAAACAAGGGCTCGTGATTAACACAGTCAAAGGCAGCACTAAAATCAAGGCCAATCATACGAACTTCCTGCTCACAATCAAGGGATTTCTGTATAGAATTGGAGATTATGAGAAGGGCATCACGTGCTCTAAGGCCTTTACGAAAGTCATATTGCAAACTAGGGAACAGATAATTACCTTCATCAAACCTATTCAGATGTTTTGCCAAAAGACTTTCAAACTTTAGATAATATGAGAGTTATGGAAATTTGGCAGTAATCAGCTGATTACTGCCACAAACAGATTTACATAATGGAGTAACATTACCAATTCTCCAACAAGTATCAAAGAAACACATTTTGCTGAATTGCACAAAATAACAGACAGCTTTGGAGCTAAGAAACCTGCTGTCTTATAAAAAAAAAGGAAAAATATCATTTGGGTCTACATCAGGAGGGTTATGGTTGATGGTATTCTTACAGATGCACTTGAAGTCAAGACTAGACTACTACAAGGTGAAATACTGTCCCCTCTACTGTTTATTATACTGTAGTGATTGATTGTGTTATGAACAAGGTAATGCAAGGAATGAATAATTGTATACAATGAAAAGGAGACCAGATAATATATGACCTAGAATATTATGGTAATATAGTTCTAACCTCTATAAAGGCTGAAATGCAGTTAATGATTGATGGGTTAGTACTGAAGGGGAGAAAGGTTGGATTGATGATCAACCACTGAAAGACTTAGGTCATGTAGATTCAGATCAGATGAACTGCCTTATCGGAGAAGTGATATTACCCAACTCAAAACCCTTCATGAATCAGGAACCATCATTTCTAGCAATGTACTGCTAGTTACAGAAATCAAGGAGAGAATATGGAGGGCAGAACAAGAAATGACCATGCTAAATACAGTTTGAAGGTCAAATCGAATATCAGTTCCCATCAAAATCAAAATAGACCTTTCACATGTAATATTAATATTAACTTCGAGGATTAAGTATTGAGAAGGATTTTGGGAATTAAAGGGCAGCAGCATATAACAAATAAAGCAAATCATGAGGTGGTATGAGTGCCCAACGTGAGCAATATAGTTAGATTATTAAGATGGAGATGGTTTGGGCATATTCTAAGAAGGGAGTTTGGGTTAGTCCAAGATGTAACTGAAAGGAAGCCGCTGGGCATGAGAGGACGTGGTAGACCAAGAGAAACATGGCTAATGACAATGTGAACGGAGGTTGGATCTGAGAATTGGGTTGGGTTCAGAAAGATGGCACAGGAAAGAATATGGCATGAATTAACTGAAGTCCTATGAAAACTTTGGATGCAAGAGGATTAAGATAAACAAACACACTTTCACACGAGAACATTACATACACTACTTATTTACAATATTGCAAGTTGTTTTATTCTTTCCCATTTTCCCTAGAGTTTTCTACCTTTAGTTTGTCTTTACAATACACCTAAAGAAAATAAATATTTTGGCAAAATAAAAATCTTACTTCTGGGTCATCGATTCCCGATTATTTGAGCTCATTAGATAACGTGTTCAATGAATTTCCTCCTTCTTTGAGAGACGTTCCATAAATTGGGTTGGACACATCTCGCAACAGCACTAATTGAAAGACAAATTCTATAGATGGCACATATAATTCACCTCTATTCCCCACTTTCTTTTCCGTATCCAAAATCATTTCCACTTAGTTCCCTGAATGGGGAATTTTTTGCGAAATATCTTTTCTATATAACTTACAATATACTACAGGGCTTCTTCTTCCATGACTGATGTGGCAGTTTTTTTTAAATCTTTCTTTGGTCCTACATTTTTTCTACGTTTAAGCTTTCCTCCCCCTCAATTTCCAAATACAAGTTTCTATACAAGATACTCGACAAACTCAAGCAAGGATATCACTCTTTCCTTTGATTAATCTTCATAAACTGAGGTACTAATCTTCCTATCATGACCGTTACCAGGATTCGTGTTTCTTTTATCACTAATGTCACTAATGAGTGAAACGTATTTTCCTAAGAACAATGATCTTAGTCTATATTTGAACTGTATTGATCATGCGGTACATTAATTTGTCTAATGCATCCCGAAAAAATGTCCCAAACAATCATAATTCAATCGCTGAGCCATGATATATTTGCTGGTGTGCATAATTTCAGCATATTGAACAAACCTATCGTTGACTAGCTTGATTAAATTACTCCTTTTTGGAATTTACAACCAAATCTTGTCCTGGGAGATTTGACCTTTACTGCAATCATTACCTACATGACTTCGCCAAGAATATCTGTTTGTTTATCAATTTCCCTCCCAAATCCATTTCTCAATGGTATATCACCATATTAATTATTTGAGTTCAAGATATCAAACTAATCATTGATTAGAGAAATGAACTAGGAAGTTGCTTTCCAGTTACTCAATTCAGGTAGATTTCGTTCTCCGAGATATTTGCTAGCATTTGAGCATGACTTGTAGAGCAACTGAACTGAATGGTTGATGCTAACTTATCTGTCCACTGACTGTTAAAGGAAACATTAACTGTTTTAGTCTCTGTATGCCAAACCAAATTGTGATCCTACCTCCTTCCCTACCATTTCCTCAATACTGTTAACAGATAACAACCTCACTTTTTTCTAGTATACCTTGAATTAATGTTATTCCTTATCACACGTGCTTTCTAAAAACAAGAAAGTCAGCTACAGAACCATAAACTATCAGTATAAAACCTGAGATGTAAGTCGTGAATGAATCACGGATTATCACGGTCACCTTGAGACAGATCAAGGTGGTCTTTGGGAAGTTGGGGAAAATGATGAGGCCTTTTGGGTAAGTCATAGATTATCCTCTGAATAACAGACCTATTTCAGCGGAATTACCTTCACTGCACCCTCACGAATCCAGAAAGGAAAACATTTCTAGAGAGTCTCTTGATTAGAGGATGTAAGGTTTGTTTTTGTGTGGGAACAAATAGCAAATTTTAACTCGCTTGTATTTGCATACCTATACAGACCTGAGCTCTTCAAGTAGAGCTTCTCCCCTCAACCATTCCTCTGATTCCTCACTGAGCCAAAGGTTAGAAGTTTCATGCTTCTGACAGCACCATATCCTTCCCCCAGTCTATCGTCATCTAAATAACTTGTTAACATTTAATGGTAATTCACCGGAGTAACTAGTATTCAAAGAATTTAGGTTTGTATAGCATTGAAAAATTTAAATCTCTTTTTAAAAACATTGGTCTAGTAGCCTTATAGTAAAAAAAAAACTAGCTTGATATAAAATTCAACAATGGTGAACTCTATTCTGCACCATGAGAGAAAGCCCTTAACTTTTTATGATGTGTGAACTTATTAAGACTTAATACCTTATTAATATAATTCAATCTTCAACTCTTTTTTTCACGGTTTTGATATATATGTTTTGTGGTTCTACACAAGTTTTACTAGGGCTTTATCTAGTCTTTACTTTTGTTCTTCACTCCTGTGAAATTTAGATTCAAATGCGCATTTTAGTTCTATACTTTACATAGCCTACATAAATCATCACTAACTAACCTTACAACTGACTGTAAGTGACGGTTCTTGAGCAGCCTCCCTCCAATCCTGTTCTATTTGGAAAGTAGAAATTATTTTCCCTTCTTCTAATGAGGGTGATGATGTTATGGATGTTGTAACTGAGCTACTGCTGATACTTGAAGAACACGACGAATGACCCACCTGAAAAGATGAAACCAAAATTTCACAGCCATCTACTGTACATCATCTTTCATAAATCCCTAATGGTTACAATGAATATTCAGTTGTGTTTTTTATTTTAGTATTCATAATATTGCTACGCATGTACATACAAGATATTCTATTTCTAAGTATCCATAGTAATGCAAAATATCAATTAAATCAATGTAAGTGTTTTGAATACTACATAATATCTGTATAACTAATGAGCTAAGAATATTCCAAGAAAGAATCTAATTTTGTGGTTTGAAAAGTTTGTAATTGTGACACTCGTGATGAAAAATATATGCAGCTTGGTCTGTGATAATAGAACAATTTTATAATCAATGTATGAAAAAATGGAAGGGAAGAACACACAATGTAGGATTGACTTTGTGGCTCCTGCATAAAGACCTTAGACACGGAATGGATTATAAAGAGAAAAAATTCATGGTTGAGACCCAAATACATCAGAAAAAAAGGGTGATAATCATTGTCAGATCCAGAGAGAGAGAGAGAGAGAGAGAGAGAGAGAGAGAGAGAGAGAGAGAGAGAGAGAGAGAGAGAGAGAGAGAGATTCTGGAAAATCTAGAGGATATATAAATTGTAAAATATATTTTGAGGTGAAGATGATGGTTGTGAATATGATTTAACACTGTAATCAAGGATCTTGTTAAAAGGACTGGATGGAATAAAAATACTAATGAGAAATATACTGTAACTTGAAACATTATGAGCAAAAGTGAGTGCACATGCAATAAAAATAGGGATGACAATAATGAACTATTTGCTAGGTTAAAGTTAGAGAAAAAAAAATAAATTTAAAGGTGTAGTACGAGAAGGTTAATCGAGATCACATCCTATTTTGGTAAAAATTAATAAGATTTGTTTACATGAATTAGCTTTGAGAGGTATTATTAATTATTTCCATGACACTTACCTTTCAAAAACAAAATGCTATTAATTCAGAAGGGCCAACTTTATGAGCCCAAATTAGAAAAAAAACTTTTTTTCCTCTCTCTGCAGTATATCTGTAGAACTTGAAATTGGCCTCCAACTAATGGTAGTAGGACAGACAAATTGTAGATACGAAAAATAGTCGAACAGACAGTGTGTGGAAACATTTCAACCTTGAGGGAAGTTAACTGGTTATTGTAGCAATTTATGCAAACATTTATTTTTTGCCTTTCTTAGTAAGTTAGCTAGATGGTTATTTTAATTGTTTAATTAACAACTTAACCCGAATGGTCTTTGCTCTACGTGGCTTGCTTCCCCTGCAATTAACCATATGTCATTGCTCCTGTTTTGGCAAGCGGTACATGGTTTTCTACAAGTGTTAGCCTCGTGGCTGAGTATTTTAGTCCTAATTCAACTATCTAATTAGTAATAACTTAGCTCAATTTGTCTTTGTTCAACGTGAGTCTCTTCACTTGCAATTTAACATATCTTCTTGCTCCTGTTTTAGCAAGCGGTACATGCTTTTCTTCAAGCGTTAGCCTCGTAGGCGAGTATTTTAGTCCTACTTCCACTATCTAATTAATAATCACTTAGCTGCATTGGTCTTTGCTCAACGTCACTAGCTTCACTTACATTTTAACATATCTCCTTGCTCCAGGTTTGGCAATCGGTATATGCTTTTCTACAATCGTTAACTTCGTGGGTATTTTAGTCCTACTGCAACTATCTAATTAGTACTTATTTAGCTCAATTGGTGTTTGCTTAACGTGACTCACTTCCCTTTCAATTTAACATCCTCGTTGCTTCCATTTTGGTAAGCAGTATATGCTTTTCTACAGGTGTTACCCTCGTGTGTGAGTATTTTAGTCCTACTTCAACCATCTAATTAGTAATCAATTAGCTTAATTGGTCTTTGCTCAACATGACTCACTTCACATGCAATTTATCATATCTCCTTGCTCCTGTTTTGGCAAGCGGAATATGCTTTTCTACAAGCGTTAGAGTTGTGGGTGAGTATCTTAGTCCTACTTCAACTATCTTCTAATTAGTAATTACTTAGCTGAATTGGTTTTTGCTCAACGTGACTCGTTTCACTTGCATTTTAACATACCTCCTTGCTTTTGTTTTAGCAAGCAGTACATGCTTTTCTACAAGCGTTAGCCTCGTGGGTGAGTATTTTAGTCCTACTTCAACTATCTAATTAGTACTCACTTAGCTCAATTGGTCTTTGCTGAACGTGAATCACTTCACTTGCAATTTACTAAATCTCCTTGATACTGTTTCGGCAAGTGGTACATGCTTTTCTTCAAGCATTAGCCTCGTGGGTAAGTATTCTAGTCCTACTTCAACTATCTAATTAGTAATCACTTAGCTCAATTGGTCTTTGCACATCGTGACTCGCTTTACTTGCAATTTAACATATCTCCTTGCTCCTGTTTTGGCAAGCAGTACATACAGTTCTACAAGTGTTAGCCTCATGGGTGAGTATCTGAGTCCTACTTCAACTATATAATTCAAGGATTCCCAACCAGTGTGCCACAGCATATTGGGGTGCCTTAATATTAGCTAGGGGTCCCGCGAGATTTGGATTGGATTAAAGACAAAAAATGAGAAATATAAGGGATTTGTTGAAAAAAGACAAACGTTTTGATATAGATTCTATCATATAAGAAACAGGGTATTATTCCGTTGTATTTTGGTGTTTTATACATCGCAGCTGATATAGAAAGTCATTGTCCTCCTCCATTTCATTAACTTTTTGCATAATGCCTTCTCCTGGTATTAATCATCGTATCTCGTTAGAAAAAGGATACTTACTTGATTGCATCACATATAAAAATTACATGCAGCTACGATCGTTCCAACATCATCTTATATCTAGCATTATTACTTCTCTAAAGCAAACTTATATTTTAATCAAACACTTTCATTCTCAAGAAGAATGTTCATCAATGGCAGCTTCTTCCTTACTCCATTGTATATTCGTGTTTCATATATCGCAGGTGAGGTAGGTAGCTGTTTCCATCTTCCATTTCACTAACTTTCTGTATACCGTCTCTTCCTGGTATCAATTATTACATCACATTGGATACAGCATAAATGATTGTATCACATGCATAAATTCAATGCTGTAGCTTTGTACGGATGATTCGTAATCTTTATTCATGTATCTTCAAGCAAACACACTTCACCGACTGATTGTGTCAACCACCTATTATTTGTATTGGTACATTGCCGTCCTCACAGATGTTACTAAGTCTGGAACCAGCTTATGACCTTTTTGGGATGCAATAAGAAAAAATCAATTTCTCCAGGACCGAAGAGGAACCGGGTTTGGTTAACAACGTCTGCTTTGCGGAGCCTTGTCTGGGCTTCAAACTCCTGCTACGGTCGTCATGGTGCTTTCATCCTTTCCCATCCATCCCATCATCATCCTTATATAACCTTACCAATTTCACATATATAACATTACCACTTTCACATCCTTAACCTACTTACAGGTTGCCAATGCAAGAACCAGTGTCCTGCTCTAGGCAGGGCAATCTAATACCCACCTATCATCTTTCCACTTTTTGAGCTACCAACAAAAGAGCCCGCGTGTTGCTACAGGCAGGGCAATATTATACCTACCTACCTACCTACCTACCTACCTTTCATCTTGTCTCTTAAGGGCTGCCTTAGTGTCAGAGCTCGTGTCTTGTTATAGGCAGGGTAATCTAATACCTACCTACCTACCCTGTCATCTTTCACACTTACAGGCTGCCTTTGTGCAAGAGCCTGTGTCTTCCTTTTACCTTGGCCCTCTTAACATTTCTTTCAACGCCCTACTAAAAAGAACCCGTGTGGTAAGTGTTATGTAGAAAAAAGATATATATATATATATATATATATATATATATATAGATATAGATATATATCTAGAGTATATATATATATATATATATATATATATATATATATATATATATATATATATATATATATATATATATATATATATATATATATATCTACAGTATATATATATATATATATATATATATATATATATATATATATTATAATATATATTATATATATATATAAAAATATATATTAATATATATATATATATATATATATATATATATATTGACGAGGGGGCTGGGAACCACCCCCCCCCCCCCCCCTCTCCTTTATTATAATCCTGTGAGACATCAAAGAGGTGGAGCTGGGGGGAGAGTGAATCCTCCCCGCACTCTAGTTTTGGGGTGTTTGAATGTGTGTGGATGTAGTACGATCGAGAGTAACAGATGTGAGATTGGAAGTATGTTTAGGAATAGAAGGATGGATATATTGGCTTTGTGTGAGACAAAGATAAAAGGGAAAGGTGAAGTGATGTTTGGTGTAAAGTCTGGTAGAGTGTCTGGGATTGAAAGGGGAAGAGCAAGAGAAGGTGTGGATTTATTGCTGAGTGAATGGATGACAGATAAAGTATTGGAATGGAAGGAGATATCATCTAGGTTAATGTGGGTAAGGGTTAGGTTGGGTAGGGAATGTTGGGCTTTTGTCAGTGCGTATGGGCCAGGTTGTGAGAAAAGTGAAGAGCCGAATGAGTTCTGGAATTAATTTACTAGGTGTGTAGAAGGACTGGGTAGAAGGAATTATGTAGTTGTCATGGGTGACTTAAATGCTAGAGTGGGCGCTGAAGAGGTAGATGTCATTGGAAAGTATGGCATACCAGGTGAAAGTGAGTGTGGTGAGAGACTGGTAGATATGTGTGTTGAGCAAGAGATGGTGATAAGTTCTAGCTTTTTCAAAAAGAAAGATAAAAACAAGTATACATGGGTAAGAGTGGCAAATGGAAGAGTGGTAGAAAAGGCATTAATGGATTATATGTTGATAACTAAAAGAATGTTTGGAAGATTAAAAGACGTGCGCGTGTTTAGGGGTATGGCTAACGGTATGCCTGATAATTTTTTGGTGGAAGGAAAGTTAGTTGTAGCAAAAGAGTGGGGGAATAGAGTAGGTGGATGTAAAAGGGAGCTAGTGAGGGTTGAAGAGCTAATAAAACCGGGGGTAAAAAGTAAATATCAAGAGAGATTGAAAATGGCATATGACGAAGTGAAAGTAAGAGATACTGGTAATTTAGAGGAGGAGTGGAAGTTAGTAAAAGAAAATTTTGTTGGGATTGCAAGTGATGTGTGTGGCAAGAAGTTTGTTGGAGGCAGCATGAGGAAGGGCAGTGAATGGTGGAATGAAGGAGTGAAGGTAAAAGTTCAAGAGAAAAAGAGGGCTTTTGAAGAATTGCTGCACAGTAATAGTGTAGAGAAGTATGAAAGATATAGAGAGAAAAATGTGGGAGTAAAGCGCAAGGTAAGTGAGGCAAAGAGGGCAGCTGACCTGAGGTGGGGTCAGGGATTGGGTCATTCATATGAAGAGAATAAGAAGTTTTGGAAACAAGTGAAGAGCGTAAGGAAGGCCGGTTTAAGAATTGAAGAGACAGTGAAAGATGGAAATGGAAGGTTGTTAAAAGGAGAGGAGGCAAGGAAAAGGTGGGCGGAATATTTGAAAGTTTAATGAATGTTAAGGATAATAGGGAGATATAATTGCTGTTGCAGATGTTGAGGTGCCGGTGATGGGAGATGAGAATGAGAGAGAGATTGCAAGAGAGGAAGTGAGGACAGCACTAGATGAAACGAGAGTAGGAAAAGCATCTGGTATGGATGGTGTGATAGCTGAGATGTTGAAGGAATGGTTGGTGAGATTATTTAGTATGTGTTTTGTGTTGTCAATGGTACCAGTAGATTGGGTTTGTGCATGTATTGTACCACTATATAAGGGTAAGGGAGATGTGCATGAGTGTTGTCATTCAAGGGGTATTAGTTTGTTGAGTGTGGTGGGAAAAGTGTATGGTAGAGTACTGATTAATAGGATTAAGGATAAAACAGAGAATGCAATCTTAGAAGTACAGGGTGGTTTTAGAAGAGGTAGGGGTTGTATGAATCAGATTTTTACAGTTAGGCAGATATGCGAGAAATATTTAGCAGAAGGTGAGGAGGTGTATGTTGCGTTTATGAATCTAGAGAAAGCGTATGATAGAGTTGATAGGGAAGCAATGTGGAATGTGATGAGGTTATATGGAGTTGGTGGAAGGTTGTTGCAAGCAGTGAAAATTTCTACAAAAATAGTAAAGCATGTGTTAGGATAGGAAATGAAGTGAGCGATTGGTTTGCGGTGAGAGTGGGGCTGAGACAGGGATGTGTGATGTCGCCGTGGTTTTTTAACTTGTATGTTGATGGAGTGGTGAGAGAGGTGAATGCTCGAGTGCTTCGATGAGGATTGAAACTGTTAGACGAGAATGACCATGAATGGGAGGTAAATCAGTTGTTGTTTGCGGATGATACTGTACTGGTTGCAGACGCGCAAGAGAAGCTTGGCCGATCAGTGACAGAATTTGGAAGGGTGTGTGAGAGAAGGAAGTTGAGAGTTAATGTGGATAACAGTAAGGTTATGAGATGTAAGAGAAGGGAAGGTGGTGCGAGATTGAATGACATGTTGAATGGAGAGTTACTTGAGGAGGTGGATCAGTTTAAATACTTGGGGTCTGTTGTTGCAGCAAATGGTGGAGTGGAAGCAGATGTACGTCAGAGAGTGAATGAAGGATGCAAAGTGTTGGGGGCAGTTAAGGGAGTAGTAAAAAATAGAGGGTTGGGCATGAATGTAAAGAGAGTTCTGTATGAGAAAGTGATTGTACCAACTGTGATTATGGATCGGAGTTGTGGGGAATGAAAGTGACGGAGAGACAGAAATTGAATGTGTTTGAGATGAAATGTCTAAGGAGTATGGCTGGTGTATCTCGAGAAGATAGGGTTAGGAACGAAGTAGTGAGGGTGAGAACGGGTGTAAGAAATGAGTTAGCAGCTAGAGTGGATATGAATGTGTTGAGGTGGTTTGGCCACGTTAAGAGAATGGAAAATGGCTGTCTGCTAAAGAAGGTGATGAATGCAAGAGTTGATGAGAGAAGTACAAGAGGAAGACCAAGGTTTGGGTGGATGGATGGAGTGAGGGAAGCTCTGGGTGATAGAAGGATAGATGTGAGAGAGGCAAGAGAGCATGCTAGAAATAGGGGTGAATGGCAAGCGATTGTGACGCAGTTCCGGTAGGCCCTGGTGCTTCCTCCGGTGCCTTGGATGACCCAGGAGGTAGCAGCAGTCAGGGAATTCAGTGTTATGAAGCTTCATCTGTGGTGGATAACGGGGGAGGGTGGGCTGTGGCATCCCCTAGCAGTGCCAGCCGAACTCTGTTGAGTCCCTTGTCAGGCTGGGAGGAACATAGAGAGGAGAGGTCCCCTCTTCCGTTTCATTTGTTTGATGTCGGCTACCCCCCAAAATTGGGGGAAGTGCCTTAATGTGTGTGTGTGTATATATATATATATATATATATATATATATATATATATATATATATATATATATATATATATATATATATATATATATATATATATATATATATTGGCTCGAGCCATGTCGTCCTGATGGAAGGTCCTTATTGGCAGCTTCTACTTGGGATATTTCTGCGAGTGATATAACAGAGAAATTTTACCTTAAAAGTATCAACAGAGTTCTGTCCTCTGGAGTGAATATCCCAAGAGATATCGTGTATAAATCAAGGACATGCTAAGAAAAAGCCATAGTTATCCATCCTCGAATAGAATTAACCTTGTCTCAAAGGATATGGTAGAAGGTAGGAAACGTGAGGAATTGAGCCATTACAATTTCCAATCTCAATGTGCTACAACCAACACGTTTCCTGTTGAACCATTTCCCCTTCGCAGCGTCATCTTTCATGATCGCTTGGAGAGTTTCTGACTGTTTTTCTTAGCTTTTTGAGTGATTTTCTATCATGGATGCTTAAGTTTCTTCCCCATTGTCCAAGTTGAGTATCCTCCTTTTTGTGTGTTGGAGAATTTCACGTCTCCACCCAGTGTATTTTTAGATTTACCTGCTTTTAATGTTCTGTGGCCAGCAAGCGGTCAGCACCATTCCACCATGTCACCAAATGTTTAGTTATTTAGTCATATTATTGTAGGAATATGTTTTAAATTATTCTTTTACATTGTGGTATGATTATGGGTATCCCACCTCCGCTTTTTGGTGTTTCTTGTGTGTTTTTTATCAGCACTGACTTAGGCTATCTCACTATCCTAACCGGCGGCCATACCTGATAAATTTTCACTCATGCACAATCCACTTCTATCACCTAACCTTATTGGTTTGGTTAGGCTGTCTATTCTCCCATGCTGTCGACTTATCACTGCGGGGACCTGCAGTCTTGAAGGTCCCTCTGGGAGTTGGATAGTGTTTTCAGTTGTCCTAAGGTGACTGTTTTCACTTTCCACTTACCCTATATGTGTGGCAAGGCGGCACAGGCCTTGGGAACTTATTACCTGTGTTTACTTATGTTTACCCATTGAAACACTTTACCCCCTGTTCTAATGCTAATGTGTAGACACCCTTGTGTCGCCTTAACCATTCTTATGCTTCCTTCTTAGTCTTTGGTAGGATATGCCTGGTTGTAAGGGCTTGTTTTCTGTGTCCTATCACTGGAGACCCCGTGGAACACTATTCCTGTTCTAATGTCGCAGAGTTGCCTTCCTGTCATGCCGCCTCACCAATTTCTGAGTCTCCTATCACCCCCCCCCCCTTTTTCCCTTACCCTTTCCCTGTGCTTTTTAGTATGCCTACCTGCTGTGGAACTTTGTTCTCATCCTTGTCTAGTCCCATGGAGGCTGAAGCATATTTCGTTTCCATCCTTGGACAAGATAACTTGAAGGCTATCTTTCTTGGCCCTAAGTAGGCGATATTTTCTCCTTCCCTGTACTAAATCTCTCTGACACCTTAGAGACCACCCTTAGGTGTTTTCTCTGCCCCTTTCCCTCCCTAGTTAGGCCATAACCTGATTGTACTGGGAACTATGTTCCTCTTGTCTAGTCATCTTACCCTACCTTTTGAGTTTTCCCTCACCTGCTAGGTAGGCTGGGCTTGCCTGCACAATTTTCCATATGGCCTAATCATATCTAGGCATAGAGTTGATACCCCTTGGGGTCCCCCACTGCCACGTTGGCAGCTGCCTGTTCTGTGTCTGCAGCTTCCTTTCCTGTGCTATGTCCCTCTTGTTGTGGAGTCTTGACTACCTTGCCTGATTAGGCTATCTAAGCAGAAATGTTGCCTTCTGTCTCTGCTTCAAGTCTTGTCAACCCGAGTTTTTCTATCACTGGCTGTGTGTTGGCCATGAGTCTTTCCCTTTGTTGCCTCAGCTACAGCTGTAGATTAGTCATCTGCTCTTGCCTATCCTATCCCATATCTGAGGGATATTGTCCTCTGGAGTTGGTCGGTCGGAACCCACTTGGTTGTCAGGACATCCTTTGAATTTCCAATTCTTAGCCTCCTGGCCATCTTGTACAGCTCTAATTATCTTACTGGCTAAACACCCCCTTTTCATAAGTTAATGATAATGATCAGGTCTTGGCAGGTTCCCTTTTTAACTGCCTTTCATTCCTGTACATCCCCTGAGTGTGCACCCTTCCCTAAGGGATTGTTCACTCTCCCCTTATCGACTTTACTATGCCTCTTCAGCTTTGTATCGACATGTCTGGGGTATTTGCAGGTCAGTCTTTATCTTGGCTACTAGAAATAGTTGCCGCCTCAACCCAGGTGCTGTCATCTTGGGGGCAGTTGTTGCTGGTCTAGGCAGTATGATGAAGGAACTTGCCTTCTTAGGTTGTTCCAACAGACCTACTCTGGAAGTTCTGGTATCTCTTTGATGTGAACCTTTCCTCCATATGACTACCGCACTGTCAAATAGTTTGCTTCATAAAACTCCTTTGATTTCTGAGCTATTTAGAATGTGCCTTGATCATTTGTAGTCTTTAGCTATATTTAGGTGGTAGGCTTATCTAGGTTAGGTTTTTCTCTTACACATATAATTATCTTTATTAAATTTTAAGAAGATATAATTCTTAATGATGAGTACTCACTTAAATTTTTCCTTCTTTACAAGTCGCTGATAATATGAAGGTAAGAAGTTTCTAGAAAAGCTCTCAATAAGGTGCCCCAATATTACTTCTCTAAAGGACCTCCTCCTTCCCAAGGCTGAGGTGACCTCTGTGTTTGGTGACCAGTTACCGACGGTTCAACTCCCGCTGGTACCAGCAGATCATGAGGATGATGAAGTTCAGGACACTCTGCAAGTAATGAGCCTGACCAGCAACGACACCTCAACAACTTCTTCTGGGTCTTCAGAAAGGGAGAGGATCCTGCCAACCACGGAAGCCTCTGAAGAGTCTTTGGATGTATATCGGGTGAGTACAGTTCTCAGTTCCTCTTCAGTTTATTCCCCGATCCCTACTGCTCAAAGTTCAACTTACACCTCCACCCCTGTTCCTACGTTAGACAAACCTTCGTTTCCTAGTAACTCAGAACTTACAGTGTCCTTGAAAGCTTTCATGGAAATCCTAACCACCAAACATGAACGTTTTCAAGCGGACCTCATAGCTAGGATAAAAGCTTTACAAAAGGCACCTGCTTCTAAGGCTCCCCCAGCTCCGAGCCTACTATAATATGCAGTTAAGACCACTCGGCATCATGCTGAGTATATGGCCTTAAGTGAAGGGTACCTCCACATCGGAGAGGGCTTGGGTTCATAGCAAGTCTCGGACTTGGAATTCTTCCCATCAATCGATAGTTATCCTTACTGCTACATAAGGCTTAACTCGGAAGCCTAAATTAGGGATGATACAATCCCTAAGGAAACAATCATCCTGGCCCATAGCAAGGCCCAAACTCTATCGGTTAAAGAGCTGGAGACAGCCGAATTCTCTAATTCACTAATTCCCAACTTTCTGCTTTTGCCAGGAGGCAGGTCACATTTGTAGCCCACAAGGATACTGTGTTCCCTTTCGCCTCTAAATCTTTAGAGGCTGTAGAGAAAGCAGTAGTGGAGGGTAGACCATCCCCAGTGCTGGAGAGGTGCAAACCTGTCTCCCTAGCCCTTCCTTTTGATTCAGACAGTTAGAAGGATGTCCAACATACCTTTAATGTTAGAAAACTAGATAACGACATCAGAAGCAAGCAGTTTAATAAGAAACTGCCTATATTTTCCAAATCCATATTAAGGGAAGAATTGGAAGCCAAGGAGAGCCTATCTGCCTTTTTATCCTTCCAATCTTATCTAGAGACACTTATTAGAAACTATTCCAAATCTAATCTTTTCCAAATCTTGGCGAATACTCGCCTAACCATAGTTCACAATGATCTCCATGCTTTCTTCCTAGCCAGGAGAACATGTAGAGAACACGTCCTAGCCACTGCTATGATCAGGCATGAACCTAGAAAACTGATCGACTCCAATATCAGGGGGAAAGATCTCTTCCCTGAGGAATTGCTTATGGAAGCCATGGACAGAGCAGCTTATGAGAATAAAAGCCTTGTAGACGAGTGGGGTATGTCCTCTAAATGGAAATTTACCCCCAGTGAAGGACCTAAACCCAAGGGCAAGAGGCCCAGACAATGCTTTAAGGGAAGAAAATCCTTTCCTGTTGCAACAGCCTCAGTTGCCGCCATCCCTTTGACTGTATACACGGTTCCTAAACAGCATGTATCATAGTCTCCAGCCTTCAACCAGGTCTATGATAGAGCAACCACCAAGTTCCACCCTGATAGGGCTCAAAAGAAGGGCACCAGTAGCAGAGGAAGGTTTGGAAAAGGCATTCAATGTATAGGCCGAGGATGTAGATCACAAGGTGGTTAGACGCTGATCCTTCACACCATCAATGAGGAGCTTCCGTTAGAGGGACGATTTCACCTGTTCAGGAATCGATGGGAGTTCGATTTCTGGGCTCACAGCATAGTCTCAAACGGACTAGGCTGGAAATGGAGACAGAAACCTCCACAGTTCAAGAGGTTCTTCCAACCCACAACCCAAATTTTGAAGGATTATAAACAGCATCATCTCTGGAAGGGAGTCATCCGTTGCACAACATCCATGAATTTTCAAGGGCGGCTATTCTGCGTGCCAAAGAAAGATTCAAACACTCTTGGTACTATCCTGGACTTGTTTCCACTAAACAAATTCTTTCTGAACGACAAGTTCCAGATGCTGACTATATCACAAATAGGGACCTTACTACCCCAAGGGTCCTACACCATCTCCATAAATCTTAAAGACACCTATTGACATCTTCCAATAGGTCAGCACTTCTCCCCCTACCTTGGATCCAGACTGCCATGAAAGACCCATGATTTCAGAGCTATGTCCTTCGAGCTCAATATAGATCCATACATTTTCAGAAGGCAAGTCAAGGCCATCACACAACAATTACAGAACAAAGGCTTCCAGGTGATGGTATACCGGGACGACTGGCTGGTCTGGGCTGCAACGAAGTCAGTGTCTTTGCGCAGCTCAAAAAGTCATGAAATTCATACAGTCTCTGGGCTATCAGATGAACTTCGAAAAGATCAGACTGTTTCCAACTCAAGAATTCCAGGGCTAGTGTTTCACTGGAATCTAAAGTCACATCCCCTCTCTCTACCACAAGGAAAGACAGAGGAAATGGCAAACTTTGTCGGGTGCCTTCTTTGTTCAAAAGTACTTACCAGACAGCAAATGGAATGAGTCTTGGAGAAGAAAGACATCATATGCTTGGAGAGATCTTCGCCACAAAAACCCGGTATTACTACGAAAGCAGCTCAAGCCGCGGTCCACTAGCAGGAGTTTGACAACACACGTCCCTCTGCAGTACCCTCCTCCCTCCGTGACTATTCACACAGATGCCTCGGAACAAGGTTGTGGGGGGGGGGGGGCACTACACTTCCAAGAAAGTACAGGGTCGGTGGTCAATCGCATTTCAGTAATTTCACATCAATATTCTGGAAGCTATGGCAGTGTGCATGAATCTGGAGAGATTTAATCCAAAGACGAAATAACACATCATTATAGTCATCAATAATGGGACTATAGTCCACCGTATCCACAGACAGGGCTCCAGGTCTCCTCGGATCAACCATGTGATCCTAGCTATCCCCATTTCAGTAAAGTGGAGGAACTGGCTTCTATCAGCAATTCACCTCTGGAAACAGAGTGGTCTCTGTAGGCAAACTCATTCTGTTTCATACTAGAGCAAGTCCCAGAACTGCATATCGATCTCTTTGTGACGAGCTTCAACAAGAAGCTTCCCCGGTAGGTAGCACCAAACTTAGATCCGGAAGCGATAAGGACGGATGCGATGTCTGGATTGGAACCAGTGGTTTCATATCTACCTATTTCCAGCATTCAACCTCCTAATGAAAGTCCTGAACAAACTGTGGGCTTTCAAAGGAACAGCAGCTCTAGTGGCTCCCAAGTGGCCCAAGAGCAATTGGTATCATATTGTTCATATTATTTATGTAGCTTTATAAATATATTTAATTTAGTTTTATTTTTCTGTATTTCAAAGAAATCAATAATATAGGATATCTATGTTTATGTTCACATTTTATATGCGCAAAAGATTTGTTAATTCTTTAGTTATGCCTTTTCTCTGACATATTCCATCTTGGAAAGAAAAAGTAAATGCTATACAATGTGATATTTCTAATAAGATTGACGTAAGATTCTAATTGCCTTGGGTCTTAAAAGGTTGGGAAACCCTGATCTAATTAGTAATCACTTAGCTCAATTGGTCTTTGCTCAATGTCACTCGTTTCACTTGCAATTTAACATATTTCCTTGCTCCTGTTTTGAAAAGCGGTATATGCTTTTCTACAAGCATTAGCTTCATGTGTGAGTATTATAGTCATACTTCAACTATCTAATTAGTAATCACTTAGCTCAATTGGTCTTTGCTCAAAGTGACTTGCTTTACTTGCAATTCAACATATCTCCTTGCTCCTGTTTTGGCAAGCGGTACATGCTTTTCTTCAAGCGTTAGCCTTGTAGGTGATAATTTTAATCCTACTTCAACTATCTAATTAGAAATCAATTAGCTCAATTTGTCTTTGCTCAACGTGACTCGTTTCACTTGCAATTTTAACATATCTCCTTGCTCCGGTTTTGGTAAGTGGTACATGCTTCCTACAAGCGGTAGCTTCGTGGGCGAGTATCTTGATCCTACTTCATTATTTTTATTATCATTAAAACTTGCTAAGCTACAACCCTAGTTTGAAAAGCAGGATGATGTAAGGCCAGGGGCTCCAACAGGGAAAATAGCTCAGTGAGGATAGGTAACAAGGAAAAATCAAATATTTTAAGAAGCAACAATATTAAAATAAAAATCACTTTATAAACTATAAAAACTTTAACAAAACAAGAGGAAGAAAAATAAGATATAAGATAGAACAGTGTGCCCGAGTGTACCCTCAAGTAAGAGTACTCTAACCCAAGACAGTGGAAGACCATGGTACAGAGGCTATGGCACTACCCAAGATTAGAGAACAATGGTTTGATTTCGGAGTGTCATTCTCCTAGAAGAGCTGTTTACCATAGCTATAGAGTCTCTTCTACCCTAACAAAGAGGAACGTGGCCACTGAACAATTATTGCAGTAAGAAGAATTGTTTGGTAATCTCAGTGTTTTCAGGTGTATGAGGACAGAGGAGAAGATGTAAAGAATAGGCCAGCCTATTCGGTGTGTGATTGTATACGCAAAGAGAAAATAAACCGTAACCACAGAGAAGGATCCAATGTAGTACTATCTGGTCAGTCAAAAGACCCCATAACTCTCTAGTGGCAGTATCTCAACAGGTGGCTGGTGCCCTGGCCAACCTACTACCTACTATCTAGTAAGTAATCCCTTACCTCAATTGATCTTTGCTCAACATGACTCGCTTCCCTTGCAATTTAACATATCTCTTAGCTCCTGTTTTGGCAAGCAGTACATGTTTTTTTCTACAAGCGTTAGCCTCATGGTTGAGTATCTTAGTCCTACTTCAATTATTTAATTAGTAACCACTTAGCTCAATTGGTCTTTGCTCAAATTGACTCGCTTCACTTGCAATTTACATATCTCCTTGTTCCTGTTTTGACAAGCGGTACATGCTTTTCTTCAAGCGCTAGCTTCATGGGTGAGTATTTTAGTCCTACTTCAACTATTTGATTAGTAACCACTTAGCTCAATTGGTCTTTGCTCAACATGACTTGCTTCACTTGCAATTTACATATCTCCTGGCTCCTGTTTTGCAAAGCAGCACATGCTTTTCTTCAAGCATTAGCCTCGTGGGTGAGTATTTTAGTCCTACTTCAATAATCTAATTATAAATCACTTGGCTCAATTGGTCTTTGCACAACGTGACTCGCCTCACTTACAATTAAACATATCTCTTTGCTCCTGTTTTGGCTAGTGGTACTTGCTTTTCTACAAGCGTTAGCCTCGTGGGTGAGTATTTTAGTCCTATTTCAACTATTTAGTTAGTAATCAATTAGCTCAATTAGTCTTTGCTCAACGTGACTCGCTACACTTGTAATTTACCATATTTCCTTGCTTCTGTTATGGCAAGCGGTATATGCTTTTCTATAAGGGTTAGCCTCGTAAGTGAGTATTTTAGTCCTCTTTCAATTATCTAATTATTAATCACTTAGCTCGATTAGTCTTTGCTCAAAGTGACTTGCTTCACTTGCAATTTAACATATCTTCTTGTTCTTATTTTGGCAAGTGGTACATGTTTTTCTTCTAGCGTTAGCCTGGTGGGTGAGTATTTTAGTCATACTTCAACTATCTAATTATTAATCCCTTATCTCAATTTGTCTTTGCTCAACGTGACTCGCCTCACTTGCAAATAAACATATCTCCTTTCTCCTCTTTTCGCAAGCAGTACAAGCTTTTCTACAAGCATTAGCCTCATGACTGAATATTTTAGTCCTACTTCAACTATCTAATTAGTAATCACTTAGCTCAATTATTGGTCTTTGCTCAATTTGACTTGCTTCATTTGAAATTTAACATATCTCCTTGCTCTTATTTTGGCAAGCGGTACATGCTTTTCTACAAGCATTAGCCTTGTAGATGAGTATTTTAGTCATACTTCAACTATCTAATTAGTAATCACTTACCTCACTTGGGATTTGCTTAATGTGACTCTCTTCACTTGCAATTTAACATATCTCCTTGCTCCTGTTTTGGCAAGTGGTACATGCTTTTCTACAAGCTTTAACTTCATGGGTGAATATTTTAGTCCTACTTTAACTATCTAATAAGGAATCAATTAGCTCAATTGGTCTTTGCTCAACGTGACTCGCTTTACTTCCAATTTAACATATCTCATTGCTCCTGTTTTGGCAAGCGGTACATGCTTTTCTAAAAGCGTTAGCCTTGTGGGTGAATACTTTAGTCCTACTTCAACTATCTGTTTAGTAATCATTTAACTTAATTGGTCTTTTCTCTAAGTGGCTCGCTTCAATTACAATTTAACATATCTCCTTGCTCCGGTTTTGGCATGCGGTACATGCTTTTCTACAAGGGTTAGCTTCGAGGGTGAATATTTAGTCCTACCTCAATTATCTGTATAGTAATCACTTAGCTCAATTGGTCTTTCCTTAAAGTGGCTCGATTCACTTGCAATTTAACACATCACCTTGCTCCAGTTTTGGCAAGCGGTATATATTTGCTACAAGCATTAGCGTCTTGGGTGAGTATTTTAGTCCCACTTCAACTATTTAATTAATCACTTAGCTCAATGTTTGTTTGCTCCACGTGCAATTTAACATATCTCCATTTTCCTTGTTTTGGTAAGTGTGCATGGTTTGCTACAAGCGATAGCCTCATCTAGGAGTATTTTAGCGGTACTTCATCTAGCCAAGAAAATGTCTGTTCAAAGTTTTGTCCATTCGATACTCTTCATTCAACATTTTGGCTTTCTAAACTTGGACTTTCGACATTCTGTCCTTCCGCACTCTCTCTGTGCACACAAACAATAATCTTAACCTACTGTAATACGTACTCTAACAGATCATTTGTTCACAAACTAGAGCAGTGTATTGATCAGTGAAAAATATTACTATGCCATTTTTTCTTTTTTGCTCATTTATCACTATAAATATGAGTTTTTGTTCTGATTTCATGAATGATTATAAAGATGCAAAAAATCTGTGCAGTATATGGATGTTTTTTCATCTCAAGAAAGGAAGAGGATACATTTTGTTCCACCAATTCCCAGTTTTCATCACTCATAAGTTTCCCCAATAAGACTTTCTTGCATCAAAGGTAGCAGCTGGTGATGATCCTTGGGCTGCTTGTATAAACAGAGGAAATAAAATTAACGAAACCTAACAATGTTTTCTTGGAAAACTGACAATTTTTTTTCAAACTTCATCATATGGAAAAATCTTTGAAGACTAGCTATGGGGCAGTAAATATATTATCTAACATTGCAGAATTGGTTCCAGCTCCTACTGATTTAATTTCTTATTTTCTTGTAGAATATTTTGTAAGATAAAAAATATCAAAAGGACGATCACTTCATTGACAAAAATAAACGAGTAAAAAATAAGTACATGAAAACATATGGTAGTCTATAGGTAAACTCTTATTTCGTGACATTGCTTTTTACTAATAAAAAGACAGTGCGTGTATCTATAAAGATGCTACTGAGTCTTCTTTTGTAATAATATTAACGACAAGGCTATGTTACAAATGTTTCCAATGTTCTAATTTTTGCTAGTTGACTAGAAATATGGCTTGACTCATAACGTAAGTTTTTTTCTACTAAAGGTTTCTCAATTGGCTATTGAAGCATAAGGTGTGCTTAATTACATATCGAAAGTCTACAACATCCCGAGCATGCATAACGTCTGATTTCCTTGAATCCTTCAAATGCTTGTTACTCTTCATTGCTCAAAATGGCTAAGCAATGCTGGTGACCAAGACCTTATTTTGGAGTTCTGAAAGCCAAATCAGCATATCTGCAATATACTGAAGTGAGTAAATACTCACAAAATCCACGATTGCAGACCAATATTTAGGCCACACTATATAAATCTCAATTTTCCTTTATAATTCAATTTATTCAAGTAAATTCAGTGCCTAAACTCCTATTTTTGTGGCTAAGGAAACTAAAGAGCATATCTGAATTACAGTATATTGAATTACCAGTAGATATGATTACATATATCCTGTGTCTAAATATAAATAAGACAGTAACATACGTTTTTTCACTTTATCATGCAGTTAGTAAATTACACTTTGCACGGCATGGATAACCTCAGACGGGTACCAATACGAGAACTCGAGCGGTATTCATTCTCTTTATGAGCAAGAAAAGCATTGCTGCCACCTCCATATGCTGAATCTACTAAATCTGTGGAAATGTTCAATGTAACAGAAAGATACTGGCACCCATAAGTCCAAACACATCATGTATATGAGTCCAATGATCGCCTGGAACATTTTTTGGGCTTGAGCCATATCGTCCAGATGGAAGTTTCTCTTGGCAGCTTTCTACTTGGGATATTTACTGCGGGTGACATACCAGAGAATTATACCTGCAGACGTATCACAGGGTTATAACTCTCTGAGCGAATATCCCAAAAGGTACTGTGAATATAACAGGGATGTATTTAAAACAACCATGGCTATCATTCCCCAATTATAGTTAACCTTGTCTCGATAGGATTGGATACGTGGGTGAACCATTAGAACTCCGATACCAATGTGTTACTGTAAACACGTTCGTGGGTTCTCCATTCCTTCTTGCAGCTGCCATATTGTTACATGTTCGGGAGTTTCTTTGCTTGGTTTTTTCAAAGTTTTCAGTACTTTTTGGGTACGGATGCCCCCGCTTCTTCATCACCAATTGAGTACAATCTTGGATTTTAGTGGAGGATTTCGCATCTCCCACTTGCATTTATCGCGATGTGTCTGTTTCTATTTCGTCAGCGCAGCATGTTTGAAGCCGGTTGCTCAAATGTCAAAATACCTCAGTGTTTTATAAGAATTTCTTAACTAGCCCTGTTCAAGTATGTTGCTTATATGCTTTTACAAGTGTTTTATTATTCTAGGTTAGACATTTGCTTTACAACGTGCTTGTCTTACCTAGCCAATGGCCTAGGCTAGCCGTTATCCCTAGCCTATGGCTTGTGTGGCTGGTAGCCATCCTCCCTTTCTATTGATACAACATAGTTAGGAGCTGACTCCATGAAGGGATTCCCCTGGGAGTTGTAGATTGACAGACACAGTCGGCCTAGGTTGACAGTTTCCACTCTTTCTTCCTAGCCCTAGTTTTTTGATAGGCAGCATTGGTGGTGGGAACTTGTTCCCTTTGCCTACTTCCTGTTGTTTCCCTTAGAATGAAACAAATTCTGTTCTAATATCAACAGGTAGGCTTTCCTTACCTGCCGCCTTACCTTTCTCCTAGGCTATTACTCTTAGTTTGCCTAAGCAGCAGCTGGTTGGGAGTCTCGTTCTCTGCGGCTACTTAATGTAGATCCCTTAGAACAACTTCGGATTATTCTAATACTTCAGTGGGGCTTTCCTTTCCTGCCGCCTTACTATCCTCCCGGGTCTCTTACTCGCTCTCCCTATTAGAATTCTTTCCCCCTGGCCCTGGAATTTCAATTCCTTTGCTTAGTCTGATCTTTCCTGGCATTTGTTATATACCTGGACGGGCTTTCTTGGGGAGTTTGCCTTCCCTCTTTTACGAGTAGTTGGTAAACTTCATAGTTCCGTTGAAATAGTTGAAAGATCATAACTATCTTTAAATCTCCTCGGCATATATCGGACGATAGCTTATATTAAGCAGTCATTTTATCCATCTTCTTCATTATATCTGAGGAACGTTCAGTCAGCAGGTAAGTACTGCTCCTAGTACTTTTTCCTTACCCATTCCTGTCCCTGCATCTGCTACGCCTGCCTTGTCTTCCACTCCTCTTCCAACTCCAACTGCCCCCTTGTTCCCTGAACATTCGGAGTTCATGGCTTCCATGAAAGCATTTATGGAAAATATCCATGCAGAGCATAAGAAGCGCTTCAACAGGCACCGAAGACCAAGGCTCCACCAGTCTTGAGTCTTCCAGACAGTTCACCAAAGAACCATTGGCGTTACGCAGAACATATGGTTCTGAATGAGGGATACCTTCATACTGGTGAAGGCATAGGCTCTATACTGGTTTTAGATTTATAGTTTTACCCCTCCATTGAGAATTATCCTTTTTGTTACGTAAGGTTAAATTCTGAGGCACCTATTAGGGATGATAAGATTCCCAAGGAAACGACCACCTTAGACCATGGTAAGGCTCAAACCCTGTTGGTTAAGGAGCTCAAGTCAGCTGAGTTCACTATTACTCAACTTTCTGCACTCGGCAGGACGCAAGCTACTTTCGTAGCTCCAAAAGATACTGTCTTTCCTATAGCCTCAAAGAGTCAGGAGGCTGTTAGGAATGCAGTAGTGGAATGTAGACATCTTCCAGTGCTTGGGGAGTGCAATCCTGTTTCTCTTGCTCTTCCATATAACTCTGATAGTTGGGAAGACGTACAATATCCCTTCACGGTTGGCCAACTGAATAGGGATATTGGAGGTAAGCAGTTTAATGAAAGACTGCCCAGAATTCCTGATTTCCTATTAAAAACAGAACTGGGGGCCAAGGAAAGACTGGCAGCTTTTTTGTAGCACCAGTCATATCTGGAGATGCTTATTGGGAACTATACTAAATCTGACCTCTTCCCTGTTCTGGCCAAGACCCATTTAGCTACCTTCCATCGTGATCTGCATATGCTCTTTTTAGCCAGGAGAGCATGCAGAGAGCACGTCCTAGCAGCGGCAACTATTAGGCATGAGCCTAAAAAGTTGACTGACTCTAACATCTGGAGGAAAGATCTATTTCTCCAGAAGGTGGTAAAGAACAAGAGCTTTATGCAGAAATGGGGCATGTCTTCTGAGAGGAAATTTACCCCTGGCGAAGGACCGCAACCTAAAGGCAAGGAACCTAGGAGACCCTTTAAGGGCAAGAAATCATTTCCTACCACGACTTCCACAATTGCCACCATTCCCGAAAAGATGTACACAGTTCCCAAGCAGTATGTTACACAGTCCCTAGCTTTCAATCCACTTTATGAATGGGCCAGTACCATATTTTGCCCTATTGGAGCTCAAGGGAGAAGTGCGAGTCGAAAGGGAAAATCTGGAAGAGGTGGCTAATCTAAGGGCCGAGGAAACACAGGCAGAGAGTTTAAAGGAGCAGGTCCTTGGAAACAACAGTGAAGAGGTTACGCTAGGGGAAAGACTATTTCGCTTCAAGGATCAATGGAGTTTCGATCCTTGGGCACCCAGCATAGTCACGAAAGGACTAGCCTGGAAATGGAGACAGAAACCACCACAGTTCAAGAGGTTCTTCCAAACCACAACACCATTCCTGGAAGAATATGTACAGGGTCTCCTCCAAAAGGGAATTATCCGTTGTACAAAATCCATGAACTTTCAAGGATAGCTATTTTGCGTGCCTAAAAAAGATTTGAACACTCGTCGAACTATTCTGGACTTGTCCCCTTTAAACAAGTTCATTCAGAATGACAAGTTCCAGACACTATCTCACAAATATGGGCCCTACTACCCCATGGGGCCTACTTCAGCTCCATAGATCTTACCGACTCTTGCTGGCATCTTTCGATAGGTCAGCACTTCTCCCCCTACCTTGATTTCAGACTGGCAAGAAAGCCCTACGTATTCAAAGCTATGCCCTTTGGCCTCAAAATAGCTTCAAGAATTTTCATAAAACTCGTTGAGACTATTATCCAGCAACTCAGGAACAAAGATATCAAATGTTCGAAGAGATCATCGCCACAAAACCCCGGCTCTACTGTACAAACAGCTCAAGCCGTGGTCCACTGCCAAGAGCCTATCAACATGCGTGCCCCTAAAGTTCCCTCCTCCATCAGTGACAATCCACATAGATGCCTCGAAAAAGAGTTGGGCAGGGGGGGGGGGGGGTCCTACCCCCGCCAAGAGGATGCAGGGTCAGTGGTCAGTCACGTTTCAAAAATTCCATATCAATATTCTGGAAGAGATGGCAGTGTTTCTTTCTCTGAAGAAATTGAACCCAAAGAGGAACTCACACATCAAGTTAGTCCTTGCAAGCAAGACTATAGTACACTGCATAAACAGTCAGGGTTCGAGATCTCGACAGATCAATCACGAGATTTTAGCCCTTCTCTCTTTGTTGAAGAGGAGAAACTGGCATCTCTCTGCAGTTCATTTAGAAGCGGTACACAATGTGACGGCAGACACCCTTTCAAGATTCAAGCCTCTGGAAACAGAATGGTCCCTGGAGGAAAAATCATTCTGTTTCATTCTAGAGCAAGTCCCGGAACTGCAAGTCGATTTCTTTCTGACAAGCTTCAACAAGAAGTTTCCCCGTTACGTAGCACGAAATCTAGATCCGAAAGCAGTGGGGAAAGATGCGATGTCACTGGATTGGAACCAGTGGACTTACATTTACCTTTTTCCACCGTTTAATCTCCTCATGAAGGTTCTGGACAAACTACAGACTTTCAAGGGAACAGCTGTCCTAGTGGACCCCAATTGGCCCAAGAGCAATTGATATTCTCTTATTCTGGAACACAAACCTCATCAGATTCCTCTGCCGACATCAGTGCTGTTTCAAACTGTTCATCAGAAGACTGTTTTTGCTTCCTCCTGGATAACGAAGCACCTTCAGCTCCTGATTTTCTCATCCTAGCTGCTAATAGAAAATACGGAGTTTCGAAGGAAATAATAGATTTTATAGAATAATACAAGTCCTCTACTACAAAGAGACAATGTTTGTCTTCTTTGAAGAAATGGGTGCAGTTTGTTAATAAAATGCAAGCCCACTTCGATTACAATGGACTTCTGCTCATTATTCTTTATCACACTCCATGAACAGGGTCAGGCCTCTGAAACTATTTCCTCATGTAAATCGTCCGTAACCAGATGTATTGCTTATGCTTTCGATACAGAATTCAACAGTGAACTGTACAAGAAGATCCCTAAGGCTTACGCTAAACTGAAACCGAATGCTCCCACAAATCCATTTCAAGGTCTTTGGATAAAGTCTTGCTCCTACCTTCTTCAATAGATAACCATTCTACTTCACTGGAGGACCTTACTCAAAAATCAATCTTTTTACTAGCTATGGCTTCTGGTGTTAGAGTCAGCAAGATTGTAGCGCTATCAAGGGATGATGGCCACATTGAATTCTCGGAGTTGGGAGAAGTTAATTTATACTTAGATCCTGCATTCCTGCCTAAAAATTAACTCCTCACGAAACGTTGGGGGCCTTAGAAGATCAGCCTTCTAAAGGAAGATCCTTCTCTATGACCTGTGGAATGCCTTAAAGCTCACCTGTTAAAGATTAAAGCTTTTAAAGGTGATCAACTTTTTAAAGGGGAAACAACAGGATCTAATCTATCTTTGAACCAACTAAGGTCCAAACTCACCTATTTCATCAGATGGGCTGACCCAGATAGGCTGACCCAGATACTATGCCATCGGGTCATGATCCTAGAAAAGTTGGCTCTTCCTTAAACTTCTTCCAGTATATGTCCTTCGAAGGCTTACAAGCCTATACCGGATGGAAGTCTTCAAGAGCGTTTTTCATTAAATTACTTGTGACAACTGAAAGAGATTAAACACTTTATCGTGGTGGCTGGTAGTGTGATTAGACCATCTTATTAGTCTTGTGCAAGGACTTTTATGGATTGTATAATACGGGACTTCTACAGTATACATACTGCAAGTTAAATGTTCTTTGCTTTGTGTGATAAACAATGTTTATTTTGAAGTCAAAATGTTTATATTATTCTATTCCTTACGATGTTACTGGGGTAAATGTCTCTTGTTTTTATGCATAAATAATGTAGATATTGTTAAACTAATTCTATTACATTTATTTGCTTTTGGAAATAAAGGATTGTACGTCCTTTTGTGTTTCCTTCATTCGGACCTGCGGTTTCTAAATGAAAACTGGTGTACCTAAAACTTTTTTAACCTCTTATTACAGACTATTGCTCAGTCAGTACGTGTTCTTACAACAGTTCATTCATTACAGTTTGTGGGGCTGTGATGATGACTATCCGATCCTAATACAGTTTGCAAAAAACTATCAGAGGCCACTCATAGAGTTGACCTGTTGTCCCAAATAACTATTTTCAGAAGGGTAACACAAACCATCATTTAATACTAATTATGGTAAAAATTTAAATCTCCTGCAATTAGCGATGCTGATTTATAAGAGCACTTATATGGTTAAAACTTCAATATGCCACAACTGAGGATTTTCAATTCTCTGGTATACTCCCATCAGGACAACATGGATCGAGCCCAAAAAAAGGGGATTTTTACATAGGAAAAATCTATGTTTGGGTGCGATAGCCATGTCGACCTGATGGACCCGCCCGTTATTTTCCATCCTCTCCCAATTCTCAGTGTGAGGACATCTTGCATACAAATGGGTGCTGCTGGAATGGCGAACCAGTAACACATTCGTATCGGAGTTGTAACAGATCACCCATGTATCCAATCCTATCCCATATCCTTTGAGAAAAGGTTAATTATATTCGGGAAGGATAGTTGTGGTTGTTTTAAACACGTCCTTGTTACAAACATGACATCTTTTTGGATATTCACTCTGGCGTTGTAACCACGTGAAACCTCTACAGGTAAAATTCTCTGGTATATCACTAGCAGTAAATATCCCAAGTAGAAAGCCTCAGGGTGAGGTAGTGTTAGAAAATGTGTAGATGCAATTACCTTATGCTAGTTGAGTTATGTTAAGGAAGAGGTGGGGAAGCTGAATGATTTTCTCAGGAAACAGCTTCTGACCATATGAAACGGACGATAGTTACAAGTGCAAGTGTACTGGTGATTTTGAAAATGGTAAAATGTTGATTGTGGGTTGTGTTGCAAAATTATGCCTAAACCCGGACAAGGCCCATATTGCCTGCAACCAGAGGGGAGGCTGTTGATAAGATTATGTAATCCCAATGTTTATATGACTTTTTTTTCTATTTTGGGTACTCAATATTACAATTACAAAAGTCATAAAAGAAATGAGGAATTATTTTCTATCTATATTGTGTATATATATATATATATATATATATATATATATATATATATATATATATATATATATATATATACATGTATATATTTACATATATATATAGATAGATATATATATATATATATATATATATATATATATATATATATATATATATATATATATATATATATATATATATATATATATATATATAATATATATATATATATATATATATATATATATATATATATATATATATATTTGTTGCATTTCTGTCTACTACATTGCATGTCCTGCCCCTGATCGGAGTGTCCTCCATATAACATAGACTAGGGAGATTAAGTGCGCACCTCCTCGGGGAGTGAGGAGCATGGGGGTTGGAGTAGTGCCCAAAGCCCTGGACAAAAAAAAATATATAGATGTATATGTTAGTTTGATCATATGCAGTGAGATTATTGGCCATTTTCAGAGCACCATGACTCATATAAAATTTTCCGAGAAATCTTTGGACTCTTCTATAAGACGTGTCATAAGAGCTTATGGGTGAAAGTATCTTTCCATCATAAAGGAGATTTTCACAAATTTAGTAGATTCAGCATATTAAGGGAGCAGCAGCACTTTCTTTGCTCATGCAGAGAATCAGTATCTCACAAGGGTAATAGGATACCCGTCCGAGGGTATCCTCGCTGTGGAAAGTGTAATTTACTAATTTCATAACAAAGTGAAAGAACATACAGTATATTCCGATGTCTCATTTATCTGCAGACGTGGGTTACACATACATAATACGGAATTGCATATAAAATGTGGATGGCTTGATTAATTAAAGAGGGAGGAAGAACTACCTCTGCACAAAATTCTCGTCCCCTCTTCTCATAAGCAGAATATAAGACATCTTTCTCTATAGAAAAAAAATCTCACGAGGGACATTCAGATAGTATGAGTAACTATCTATTCTCCTTTAATCATTGCTCGCACTCTTTCCATCCATTCCTCTCTTTTCTGTCCCTCTCGGACTTCCTTTATGTCCCCACCTCCTAGGTCAATCACACCTACATCATCAAGGCACTCATTCCGGACATCCCCGATCATGTCTTCTGTCACCAACTTACAGATCAATCTCTCTCTCTCTCTCTCTCTCTCTCTCTCTCTCTCTCTCTCTCTCTCTCTCTCTCTCTCTCTCTCTCTCTCCTGTGTGCAACTCTTTCAATTTTATCGGGAGTACTTTCCTTCAGATCCCCCCCCTCTCTCTCTCTCTCTCTCTCTCTCTCTCTCTCTCTCTCTCTCTCTCTCTCTCTCTCTCTCTCTCGTGTGGCTTCCATTTTCTGATTGTTCATTGCAAAAACTTCCCGTTGTTTATCTGTAATTCTTTTTTGATTGACTAACTACATTTTGGGCCTGTTATTCATAGTAGTTACTCCTACTACTATGCATCTGATGAGGACACCAGCTACTCTGTTAGCTTTACCCTCTCTGTGGGCAAAACCATTAATTCTAAACTCTAACAATCTTTTAATCTGCCTTGCATGTCTAGACATCAAAAAAGGAACTGATGTCTATCCAGAACCCAAAGAATAGCCAATGCCTCTCAATCAAATGTACTATAATTATTTATATTTATTTCATTTTTTTTATTTTTTTCCCCTTTTAAGGGAGCCGGTCAGCTAATGCCATTTTTCAGAAACACGACTTTGACATTCCTATCATCTAATAGGTTGACTTGGGACATCTCCTAACTCCATATGATTTTCACATCTGACCTTCGGTTTTGTGACCCAAGTGTCATTTATCCCAAAAGTAAGGGTTTATTTAAGTTCTGATACATCCCTCAGTGATTAATATTAAGATCTGGAATTACTACAAGGAATAGACCTGATGTAGACCTTGAAAAAAATTCTTATTTTCTCCTGAAGTCATTTCTTTTTTATGTATGAATTATTTTATTATTGTATAAAAATAAACTATAAAAATTAGGAAACAAATTAAACAAATTTGAAAAAAGAACGTTTAATTTGTTCTCTAAACTCTTTCTAACTTTTATACTAAATTTCAATACTATTGCTTTAAAATTAAGGGAGAGGTAGAAATTTGAAAGTCGATAAGTATAGTTTTGAGATACGGGCATTCAAAAATTTTCCTTGTATTTTTACAAAGACATCGTTAATATATTATGATTATTATGAACTCTATACTCCTTTTTGGGCACAAATAACCCAAAATTATGTTATTCAATATCTTGCTCAATATCTTGCTTCTTAGGCTCCTGGTCCAGATCCTTCCTCAACAACACTCGCTGTCTCCCCTTCACTAACTCTACTAATATTGCAGAGATTGGACGTTTCTGAACTCTTATTAGAGCTAATCTTCTTCTTCGTCATGAAAAAAAGATGTCTTGCTAGTTATTTCCTCTTTGGCATGATGACATTCCTGCCGAAACAAAGAAAAACGGATGTAAGTGTCAAGAGGTCAAAAAACGTATGTTGAATCTGCATAAGATTTGTGCTCACACTGAGGGCTGTAAAGCTCATAATATCCCAATTAGTGACTCATGGCATCTTTAAACCTGTCATTGCTCAATATTTGTTTGATTTAAAATGTTATAATTATCAAAATTTACGATAGCAAAAGAAATATTACATTTCCTATACGGATCACTATTTTTGGCGTATGGAGATACTTTTACTAATAACACTGTAACTATGAAAATAATGTGTATTTTACCGAAATATCCCGTATACGAATTTTCCTTTGCCATACGAAGCTCATTGATTTTTTTTTTCAGGAATTTGTGTTTTTTGTCCAATAACCACCGGCATTAGCCGTCCGACATCCTTAATGGCCTGGAAGCAATACAAAATGGTTGCTCCCTATCCTCATCATTTCGTTGAGAAATCACGCCACCAATAGCATCACTACTCGCATCTGTTGTCACCAAAATCGAACAATCAAAACTAGGATATGCTAGTAACTCATCGATAGCTAAGGCAGCTTTCAACTGGTTAAAAGCCTGTACTTCTTCAACTTCCCAATTTATTACTTGTTGTTTCTTTAAAACATCTAAGAGTCTGGCTATTTCTCAAAAACCCTGTCATTAATTCACAGTAATACCATGCGAAGCCAAAAAAACCAAGCTACTTCCTTAGAAGTACCAGCCTGGGTAAATCTTTAATAGCTTCTACTTTACAGAGGCAGGGTTGGATACCTTATGGGGTTATTACGACATAAGAATTCGACCTGCTCACAGAAAAATTTGCACTTTGATAAATTCATTTCCATACTATTATGGTCTAATGCTTTTAGGACTATACAAATATTGTTATTATGTTCTTATGCCGTTTTACCTGTATTATGATATCGTCTAAGTAAAAAGAACATTATGGTCAATTAAGGAGATAACACTGCCAACATTACTATAAAAATGACTGGAGCACTTTTAACACTGAAACAAAGAAAATTAAACTGAAATAGATGCGAGTTGGCTATAAATGCCGTTTCACATTGACTCTCTAACTGAATATGTATTTGATAGCATCTAGACAGTTGCAAAATGTACCATCCTTTTTTCTTAACTGCTACAATTGGAGAAGCCCAGATGGATTCGCTCTCCTCTTATACTTGATTTACTAATTTCCCTTTCTATCTCTCCCGGAATTGAACGTGTTCTCATCTTCGTCTTCCCAGTTTCAATGCTAAAGGGAAATCAATCATTCCCAGTGGCTCATTTCCAATTGCAATTACATCGGGATAACTATTAACAAATGTTAATAACTACAGGTTGATAGTCTAGTGGACACTGTTTTTGGGCTTGTATAATCAAGTTCTGAGTGAGTTCGTCTGTGCGAGCTGGAGTCGAAGCTCCCAAGATCCTGACATCAGTAATTTCGCATACCTCAAATTCAACATAAAATCACTTCCTATAACAAGTCCTTTGTTTGCTGAATCAATAATCGTAATGTCCTCATTCTTCCCTTTTATTTCTGACAAGCCTTTCAAGACAACGTGTGCCCATTTTTTATGTGGTTTAACGACAATTTCGGTTCTCTCCAGGAGAGGACGAGATGGAGTCATTCTTGGGGGACCACTATTTACCCCTTTTTCGGTACTCGTTACCTTCCCCACTTGTTTCTCCACTCCCGCATAGTCACTTAATCTTTCATAACCTTCTATCGGCAGAATGCACCCTCCTGTCATAACTTTTATTCTGTCTCTTTGCCCCAGAAAACGATATTTTGTTATTCATAATAAAGTCAAGACCCAATATACATTTGATACCTTAAATACCTAAGGTAGGTATGATAAAAAAATCATGTCCAAATTTCACAGATCCCAACTGAAAGTGGACTGTTATTGTATGTTGTATGTCTTGCCTGTAATTTATTTCTTCTTGGCGTGTCAAGGATGATTGGTGTCACTGACTGTAGTGGGCTCAACAAATCCCCATGTTGAATCCCAAAATGGATGGCACGGGCAAATGACGTCGCTTGCAACACTGTCTCACCCTGCTGCCATCTCCTCTAATGCCACGGGGGTGACATTGGGGATACTAAGAGAGGTGCCACTCCCCATGTGCCAGTTGGCTTCTGCTCCCTTGTACCTGGGCTACTTGCGCTTGCTGCTTCGTCGACTGCTGCTGCTGCCATGTTGGGGGGAGGGGGTGGTCATTGGTCTCCCTCACCTCAGCCTTCCTCTTTTTCAGTTACTGGGCAAGGGTTGATGCACCACAGCCCACCCGCTCTTGGCACGTTTTGTCATGCAATCCCAAGATAGATGACTATAGGCTTGACAGCCATAACAGCAGGGAGATCCCTGAGTGGGGCACTCCACTCATTAGTGTCCCTCCCCCCCACACTGCCAACACCTAGTGAGTCTCATTCCATGCTGACTTCGCTCTACCCTCCCCAGCATAGGGGGTTGGTGACCATGGCTTCTTGCATACATTGATCTCATGGTTGCCCCTTCCTGGAATTAGGAGGGATATTCTCCATCACATTTTCTTCTGGCTATCTGTCAAGAATGTTTTGTATTGCCATCACTACATCTGCTAGCGAACAATTGTCATCAAAGAAACAGCCACATAAAAACGGGTTTAGTGACCTGCGAATGTGCTTATGGGCTATCGTTTTCTTATCACCTTCTGGGAGGTTGGCACTCCAAGTTGTGAAACTGTCGCAATCCATGTACATGCATGTTGCAAAACTTAAAACTGACACACATTCAAATTTTTGGTCGATAATTTGCTTTCATATCACCTTTTCTTGCATTAGTCAAGGCGCATTTCTCAGGTAACTTCTTAAAGAGTCTGGTGGCCAACATGTTACCTCAATTGCCAAAGCAACTTCAAGTAATCCAATTACTTGTATTGCTTTTTCCTTTTTTGGCCAACCATATATGGCCCCTGCGGTCTCTCAAAAACACTTTGATGGACTGAAACCCTGCAATAGGCCATTGGTTGTCAAGAGACCTACCACTTGCCTGAAGTTTTGGCAATTTTCTAACTACAACATTTTGTGAATCCTCATCAGCTGTGCATATGCATCTGAACTTTATTCATGTTGGTCAGAGATGCTATGGCTGTGTTCTGCTCTCCTTATCGTTCAGGTAATAATTTACTTATTTAACTATCTAACCTATTTTCTGAGTCCTACATTCATTGTTCTTTTCTATCTTCTTCAACACCACAGTAACCTGCGACTCCTTCGTTTTCATCTCCTGAAGCAGAAGTGTCTGCTGTGTTAAATCTTGTAAATCTAGGCATCTTGAACTTTTATTTTACTGGCTCAAAGTAAAACTTCTGTCACAACATACTAAAACAGACATATCCCACACCAGACACCAATTATATCCCATGTCTGCGGATAAATAAGACATCAGAACATACATGTTTTCACTTTATTATAAAATTAGTAGATTACACTTTGTACAGCGAGGATACCTTTAGACAGTTACCCTATCACTCTTGTGAGAACTCAAACAGTATTGATTCTCTTTATGAGCAAGGAAAGCATTGTTGCCACCTCAATAAGCTGAATCTACTAAATTTGTGGAAATCCCCACCGTGATGGAAAGATACTGTCACCTATAAGGTCTAATGACACATCATATAGGAGTCAAATTACCTCAAAGAACATTAATTCTATAGGAGTCATGGTAGTCTTAAAAATGCTAATGATCTCACTTCATAAAATAAAAAACTAATATATACATCTATACATTTTTTCTGTCCAGGACTTGGGACATAGGTATTTGTATGTGCATTTACTCGTTGCATTCACACTCACACAATACTGGGTAAATCAGCAAATTCTTTAGCCCCCTGTGCAGTGCTCTTTCATTTCTAGGTTTCCCGGCCCAAAATTTTAGACAAGTGATAATAGTCTCGAGTTTATAATTAAGGTGGTAAAATCGGTCATGGACTTGAGGAAAAATTTAGATTTTTCAGAGACTGCATACTGGCCTTCAGCTAATGGCTTAGTAGAATCCTATAATAGGCAAGTGGTGTGAATTGTATGTTACTTATTGGCCGATGACGCGGCATGCCATACTTACTACGGCTGAGTTAGCCTTGAACATTGCATACAGTGCTTCGCTGAGAGACACCTTTCTTTTTTAGTGTATGCACAGGATCATATGGTATCGTATACAGTCCTGATAAATTCCCAACAATTGCCGAATTACTCAATTGAACAATATTGAGTGTATTAAATTTGTTGAGAGTAAATAAATACCACTGAAAGGTTTTCGAAGAGCTAATGAAAAATACAGCTTAAAGTATGATGGGTGATTCGAAACCACACAAATCAGGCTATTTGTTGGCAATTTAGTTTGTGTTTCATAGGTTGTAATTATTTACAACCTATGAAACACAAACTAAAGCCAGACAATTTGGGTCCATACCGAATAAAGATGGTTAAATCTAGCACATTGGGGAAGTATCTGAACATCATCAGGCACACATATATATGGTTCCGGAAGATGTAATTCTCAAAAGTGTCAATCAGAGTGTACCCGTTTTCCCTGCTTAACCGACATTCTAGGAGTTGATGAGTAGGATATTTTTATGTTGTTGTTTGAACAGACCTCAAATAATCTAATATTAAAGACCAATATGGCTGCCAATAAAAGAAAATGCTTATTTTAACTAATTTTTCACAAGTAAATTTATTCAAATAAAAATATATTACAATTATTACATATTTATCAATTGAAATATGGTGGACCAATATGACCATCAAACTACAAAAAAAAAAAGAAAAAAAAATTATTTCAACTCATATTACAGAATTAAACTTGCTGAAAAAGCCAGTGTTTTGGGATAGGGCATTCCCATTAGCCTATCGGATTTACAGTAAACTAAAGTGATTATCTATAAAAATACCAAATCAATGATGGAGGAAAAAAGTAGCTGGCAAATTATGCAAGTTCCAACAACGCTTCTCAATTTACTTTACTTACATAAATTTGGTGTCTAAATCCCTTTTTGGGAATCTGGAAATCTAAACAATTTATCTGAATAACAGTTCATAGAAGTAATTATATTTTTCAGCATCTTAGATGGGTACCAGTAAGGCAACCTAACTTAGTATAGGGATTACTGGTAAAATGTAATCATAAAGGTTATATTATAAATTTCTGAAAATCCAGATTTATATATATTCATTATCAGTTTCATCATCCTCCGAAGATTGATTGCATGAATTCTCACAGTTCTCAACTTGACATGGTTCATAAATAAGTGAGCAAGATATTTCATAGTCTTTGCACCTCTGTTGTGTTTGCCAGGCAGTTTTGCAATTAATGTGAACCATTTGAAGGAGGCTTCCTGATGCAGCAGTTTTCTTACTCACAACCAGCACAAACTGATTGTCCTCTAGTTTCCATCCCCAATCCTTTACATTAACGTTACTTTTGTTTCCAGTTCACACCATGATCGGGTAAACTTTAAGCTATGATATTACGTCGAGGACTTAGTGGGCATTCTGGGGTAAAACATTAATTGGCAGAGAAAATTATGAAACTAAATAATGCACAATTCTCACTGCCTCACAATTATGGGATTCCACAAGTCTATTTCTATACATGGCTATTGGAAAATTTTCTATTTTAATCATGTCTACACCACCTTTGCTACTGAGTTCACAAACTCTTTCCTGTTATCAATGATCATCACTCTTGGACAACCAAATTCCGCAATCAAAGAAAACATAGCATGGGAAATGGAATAAGAAGTTTTGTCAAATAGAGCACAGGTATGTATGTACATGGAAAAGTCATCTACATTTTATGCTCTGTAACTCCAATTGGAAGAAGAATTCCCATGTTGATATGAACTAAAAATCCAAGAGGTACCCAGGGCCATTGTCTGGCTTATGGATCACTTCACACAGTAACAATTGGGGCCCTCCCTGATATAATTTTTAATACTATCAATCTTTCATCTATAGCCAAAAGAATGACTCACATGCTTTTCGAAAGCTTCTGTCAATCTCAAAGTGACTGGCATATGGGATTACAAGAACAATATGAATGGCTCAATCAACTAAGAGTTACGAAGTGTCACAGTTTGAGTTTATATTAATCCCAGAATCGGGATATATTTGGGCCCTGCCATGTTTGAAATTTCTTGTTCGTTTGTAATAGAATATAGGTTAAACAAACTTAATGCATTGTTATTTTCATATTTTTCTCAAGCCTGAAGCTTTATCGTAGTGGCAGGATAAAATGAAACACCTTGGCAAAACAGAATGGCCAAAAGAATACATACTACACGGAAAAAAAAAATAAGACGTCAAGCAAGAAGGATTCGTTAAGATTTATATGCAGTAGTTTCTCTCACAATATACAAAAGGTTGGTCAATGACTCGAAAGAATGAGCAAGACTAATTGTTGAGGAAGGTATAATAACTTCGAAATTATATATATTGTTATTATATGATCTGATGAACGCTCAAAAATTGCCTACCCTTACCTGGATTCTATTTTAATAGCTTGGTGATGTTGGTACAAAAACGAAAGGACCATCATGGCCATGACTTAAAATCATTGTCAATTATTATCTTTATTATTATGACTAGCCCAGCTACAAATTTAATTGAGAAAACAAAACAATACAACCCCGATAGCTCTAACATGAAAGCCAGACCAATGCAAAATGGAAATAGACAAGTTAAAAATAAACAATGAATGAAAAATGAAAAAAAAAAAATATGAAATATACTAAGATCAGTAACAAATATACTAACATCAGTAACAATTATTCTAAGATCAGTAACAAAAATAAATAGACATATCAACCTGTTCAACAGAAAGGCATTTGCAACAAGTTTAAACTACTGATGTTTCAATGAATTAAAAATCAGATCAGGAAGATTATTCCACAATCTGCTCACAGCTGGAATAAATTTTCTAGAAATCTCAAAGTGACTGGCATATGGGATTACAAGGACAATATAAATGGTTCAATCAACTAAGGAGTTACGAAGTGTCACAGAATGTTAGAATTAACTGTATATCTAATATCATGTACAGGATGGTACAGTCTGGGAAGATCTGAATGCAAAGGATGATCATTATTTTGAAAAATAAAATAATATGCAACATACACAAAGAACTAACTGAACGACTGTGCAAGATATTAACATCCAGATCATGAATATGGAATTTAATAGACGGAAAGTTTCTGTCTAAAGAATTAAGACGAGAGACATCACCTGAAGACCAGACGGAACAATACTCAAAACATAGCAAAGTATAAAAAAAAAATTCTTAAAGATAGACTGGTCACCAAAAGTTTAAAAAATCAGAACTTTCGCAATAACCCATTTTTTGCAGTTGAAGAAAGAAATAGGACATGCTTCTCAAAATAAATTTTCAATCAACAATCAGACCTAGAATCTTAAATGAGTTGTATATAGTTAAAGAGAGATTATAGATTAATAAATCTGAATGCTGAAGAGCCCTTCTCCTTGATCTACTTAAATCTGAGTTGTTAGTGTTTAAATTCATCCCCTTTAACTTGCACCAAGCTCTAATTTTAACTAGACTTATATTCATGGATTAAGTAACCACAAGCCTATAGCCAGGGGATGGAATTGATGCAAAAGGTAGCACCATCTGTATATTCATCAACAATATTTTCAAGGCCAAATATCATATCAAGCATATATAACATAAAAAGTAATGGATCAAGAACACTACCCAGTGGAACAACATATATTATATTACTATCGTCACTAAGGTTTCCATTAGCAACTACACTTTTATATCTACTGTACTACTTAAGAATTAAATAATAAAGCTAAGAAAAGACCAACCTACTGCCATCTATTCAAGTTTGAAAACATGGTCCCCATGAGTAACATACTCAATGGCAACACTAAATCAAGGTCAATCATAAGAACTTCTTGACCATAACGAAGGCATTTCTGTACAGCATTGGAAATTGCAAGGATATCACATGCTTTAAGCCCCTTTTAAAAGCTAAACTGCAAACTAGAGAACAAATGATTACTGCCAGCATGCACATTTAGAGGTTTAGCCAAAATATTTTCAAAAACTTTAAATATAGGAACTATAAAAACTGGACAGTAATCATCAGGAATAGAGATACCACAAACATATTTACCTAATGGAATGATAAGAACCTTTTCTTTTGTAACTTTCAAAAAAATAACAGACAGCATAAGAGCTAAGAAATCAGCAGTTTTAATAAAAAAAAAAATACGAAGGCTTCTTCTTCTTCTTTATTATTATTCGTATTCTCATTCTTATTCTTCCTTCTTTCTTCTTCTTCTTCTTCTTCTTATTATTATTATTATTATTATTATTATTATTATTATTATTATTATTATTATTATTATTATTATTATTATTATTATTATTATTTTATTATTATTATTGTTTTATTCGTTCTTTCTTCTTTCTTCTTCTTCTTCTTCTTCTTCTTCTTGTTATTGTTATTCTTATTCTTCTTATTATCATTATTATTATTATTATTAGTAGTAGTAGTAGTAGTAGTAGTAGTAGTAGTAGTAGTAGTAGTATTGTTATTTTTACTATTGTCATTTTTATTGTTGTTGTTGTAGCTATTACCATAGTTGGAAGATCAGGTTGCTATAAGCTCTGGGGCTCCAACAGGGAAAAATAACCGAGTGAGGGAAGGAAAGAAGGAAATAAACAAACTACAAGAGAAGTAATGAACAATTAAAATCCAATATTTTACAAACAACAACAACTACACTAGAATAGATCCTTCATGTATAAACTATGAAAACTCCAATATAACAAGATAAGAAACACGATAGAATAGCGTGCCTAAGTGTACCTTCAAGCAATAGAACTCTAACACAAGAATGTGAAATACCATGGTAGAGAGGCTATGGCAGTGCCAAAGACTAGAGAACAATCGCTTGATTTTGGAGTGTCTTTCTCCTAAAAGAGCTGCTTACCATAGCTAAAAGTCTATTCTACCCTTACGAAGAGGAAAGTAGGCACTGAACAATTAGGTGGATTAGTTAACCCCCTTAAGAGAAGAAGAATTGTTTGGTAATCTCAGTGTTGTCAGGTGTTTGAGGACAAAAGAAAATGTGGAAGAATAGGCCAGACTGTTCGGTGTAAGTGCAGGCAAAGGAAAAATGAGCCGTATCCAGAGAGAGGGGTCCAATGTAGTATAGTCTGGTCAGTCAAAGAACCCAATAATTCTCTAGCAGTAGTATTTCAATGGGTGGTTGGTACCCTGGCCAATCTACTACCTACTACTACTCTCAAATGCACCAGCTAAAGGGTTGACTTTTCCTTTGGATTGTGAGTGACAGAGACATCTGTTTTAGCAAAGGAAGAACTGTTAAGTCTACACCAAAGAGTGCAGAATTTGAGTAGCCCACCTGTTATATTCATGAGTTATACCTGAACAGGTTTATTTTAAGGTCAAATTGTATTCGTTTTCTATTGGAGCATAAACTGTTAAAGCAATAGCTCTTAGCTGAATATAGTTATTCCAAGTAAAATCTGATCTATTATTTTCCCAAAGATGATAAGCCTCCCGTTTCTCTAAATAAGCACGTTTACAAATCATTGATGAACCACCATTTGTCCTTCATTCGGTATTTTAACATACGAGAAGGATTACTCAAACCAATTATGCTGACTAGAACTTCATTTAGGAGAGCAAAAGTTTGAACCCCTTTATATTACAGTAATCAATTCAATTGCAAAAAATGACTCAAAAGGCCACTTTAATAACCTCAAGATGTATATATATATATATATATATATATATATATATATATATATATATATATATATATATATATATATATATATATATATATATATATATATATATATATATATATATATATATATATATATCTTACAACAGTAAGGCACATTAGGAACAGGCTGCTCTGTCTTAATTATTAATACTGCCATTTTAACATGCTTAAGGTGTTATGTACCTCTTACAAGAGTATGACAAATTAGGAACAGGCTGCTTAGTCTCAATTACTATCAAAACCAAGGAATATTCAAACATCCCAATTGAAGGGACAACATTACTTGTTTTACCACCAGGGGAATCAGTGCTACCAGGTCCAACGATTACAACTCGTGTGTTGCCCCAATTAAGATTTGCTCATAACCTGATTCAGAAGCAAAGTCTAAAGGTCTTAAGCCCTGGTAATCGGTAGGAGAAACTAAATTCAACCACTCCCTATGGTAAGCACTGAACTAATTAACGAGCAAAAATATAAGCCTTTTTATTATGTTCTCTCATCTTAGTCAATGTGGTAGGACAAAAGAAGATAGAATCATCCAAGTTCGAATTTTGATATATGGAACACAAATAAAAGTTGAGCCAACAATGAACTTTAATTTCCTGAACCTCATGACGTCCACATTCATAGAAGGACTTATGAAGTGCAGGGTACTCAGCCCTAATAATGTACCACCATATATCTTATACTAGGAATGGCATCCCATTTCAAAATTATTGGTATATTGAAACCTGGAATGAGTAGCTCAGGCGAGTGTCTCTTTGAGAAACTACATAAAAGAATATCATAGTCTAGAGGAAACTGTAAGGTATCTAATATTACCATATAATCCATTAATATTGCAATACACTAGACAACACTGACACAGTATAGCATAAACTGGTTGGAAATTTTGCTCAATATCTTCAGAAAGAACAAGAATGAAAAAATATAAAGCTTCCTTCACTCTTAAGAACAAACTTGATAACAAAAAGAATATGTAACCTACATGACTATATACAGAGAAAATACAAATATAATCCATAGATCAAGTAAAAGAAAAAATATTACGACAAAATTGGTCAACATGGCTGAGCCAAAATACAATGCAATGCTTAGTAACCTCCAGGATAACCATTTCAACTAATGGAAGAACAGTAACAAAGATTTTGAAATTAATATCATAGATGAAGATGGGGGTACAAATAAGGATAAGGCAACCTTTTAATAAACTATCAGGCATTCTTGGCCCTATTATCAAGCCTTCCCCACATATTTAAAATCAAACGAGGGAAAAATTATAGGATAGTGGGCCTAAGTGCACTCTCAATGAATAGAACTATACCACAAGACAGTGTAAGACCAGGGCTCAACAACTCTAGAACTATCCAAGACTAGAAAACGTTGGTTTGATTTTTGTAGTGTCCTTCTCCCAGAAGAGTAGCTTATCATAGCTATAGAGTCTCTTCTATCCATATAAAGTGGAAAGTAAGCACTACATAACAGTAGCTAGCCACTAGTGAGGAAGAATGGTGTGGTTTGGTTGGTAATGTCTGGTGTATGAAGAAATATGAAAATGTGAAAGCCAATATGCTCGACTATTTGCTATACTTTTAGGCAAAGGAAAAAAAATAATCATAACAAGAGAAGGATCCAAGGTTGTACTATCTAGCCCGTTGAAGTGGTAGAATCATAACAGGTAGATGATACCTTGTGAGGGTAGTACTGTAGTGCCTTCTGTTTAGTGTTGCTGTACCCGAGATTGCTTATGACTGTACATTGGTGGAAAACGAATTCTGAATATACGGTGAATCTCAAAGGTCCCTCTATGGACTGGTCCTCTATACATTAACTATTTAAGTAGAGGGCACCAATTATCTTTTTAACAAAAAGAATGTATTGAAGTAAAAGATGTGTCATATGTTCTATTAATGACTGGTGATGCTCTGCACTAGTATAACAGTTGGGATCTACCTGAGCAGGAACAGAGGCTTGAGAATGTGTGGGCTAAGTATAATTGTCACACAGAGCCCACGAAGAATGTTAGACTGGAGTGGACAACTTTCAAGGAAAGGCAACAACGTGGCAATGAATAAAGAAGGGATTTTCTCAGCCGATTACCAATCTTAGCAAGTGCAAATTTGCTGAGAAGGACGAGCAGTTAAACGGTCATCTGACAATTGCTAAACTCCATACGAAACTTTTTATAAATCTTTACTTCATTTCCATTTTCAGTTTTCCCATTAATTTTTTTCTCTCTCTCAAAAGTTGTCTTAACTTGGGCTATTCTGCTCTTAATCTCTTCATTGCAGTTACCTTTTTGTGTTATAATACTTCCCAGGTACTTGAAATGACTGACTTCCTCCACATATTCATCTCCAATCTGCATGTTTATTGGAAGTCCTTGTCTTCTTGCAATTTGCATTACCTTGGTCTTAGATATATCAATTTTATATCACAGATGTCAATCAAAGATGTGCCCAAATGGAAGCAGGAACATTAACATCTCTAACGAAAGTGGACTTAGAGGGATATACAGCAAAGGTCTCAATTGCGGATACAGTAAAGATAGTGAAAGCTCACAGTCACAGTAACAGTCACAGCCACTAGGTGCACCAGGTAGATGAAGACAAAGCAACCAGAGACAAAGAATTCTACTAGGTTAATTATACTGTGATTATAAGTGGGTCTGCGCACACAACCATCAACATAAATGTATTGTCTTGGATAGCACTATTAGCAATACGGTGAGACTGAAACTGGACATGGGTGCAGAAGGGAACCGGAACTTGTTCCCCTTCCATCTATTCCACCCCATGATCCCAGAAATACTGGTTTCTGATGAATACCCAAGATTGGATGAAGTACAGGTCAGGTTTGGTATCCAACTGAGTACTTAAAATGACGGAATGATAAGCGTAACATGACAGTATAACTATCATATTTTAGTACAAATAGTTGGGCTAGTTGAAAAGACCTTTCTTCAGAGCAGAGTCAGAATGTCCTGCAATCCTTGGGCTGATTAGCTGTACATCCACCAGGTCTACAAGATAGAAAAGACAAGGCAACCAGAGATGGGGATCCTACCTGTTTTATCAAACAGTGATTACAACTGAATCAGTTAGGGCACATGAGTCAATGCACACGACATTAAACGTCAAATTAGCAATACGCCGAGACTGAAACTGGACATGGGTGCAGAAGGAAACCTAAACCTGTTATCTTGGTGCCTATTTCATCATTTGATTCTAGAAAAACGGTATTCTACTGTATAACCATTACTCATGGATTAGGCACGGTGTGCACCTGAGCACTCACAATGATGGAATGATAGAGCAGCATAACATTATAACCCCTTCACTTCAATACAAACACTTGGGCTGGTTGAAAGTGGCTTTCTTCAGAGCAGTCAGAAGGTCCAGCAATCCTTGGACTCATCAACTGCAAGGAGATGGAGTTGGTATCACTCAGGTGTGAGGAAAATTCATGCATTGAAAAAGCAAGTTGTGACACAGATGGAGACAGCACTTTAAAATCTGAAAGAGAAATTTCCACCACGGTTTAACATTATCAGTAACTTCAAGAGTAATCTCCACCTGACCTTAAACCCAGACATTCCTCAAGTCATACATGCAACCAAAAAGTACTCACTACAGCACAAACAGACAATTTAGAAGGAGATAAACGAGATACAATGTCTGAATGTCATAATGCAGGAGACAAAGCTGGGCGTTTAATATCAGGTTTGTAGAGAAAATGAATGAAGGCATATAGGTATATCTCAACCAATTATTCACAAAACACCTACTCTAAAAGAGATTGGCCATCAGTTTCAGGTTGAGCTCTTTTTCAACAAGCTAGATGTAAAGAATGGTTACTGGTCTGTATGTCTGGGTGAGGAGAGCTCTATGTTGACCATGTTTAACTTACCCTTCAGGAGATATAAGCTTTTGAGGTTACCATTTATGTTGATAGTGTTGTGATATGTATTCCAGCAGAGAATTGATGCTATTTTGGAGACATTTCTTGGGTGTACAGGCATCGCTGATGGCAGGGCAGTGACTGGTACAGGCAAAAAGGAGAACACATGTAATCTGTTAAACTTGATGTGAGAGACCAGAAAAGGGGGAAAAGTCTAAAATTTGGACAGGTCCTTGTTTAAGCTGCTGACAATTTTAATCATCGGATTGATATACTCCGCTGATGGCATATGGCCAGATCCTGACAAAGTGGCTGCCATTCGCTAGTTGCTGTTACCTGAAAACCTCAATGAACTGCAGGAATTTCTCAGCATTACCATGTATATGGCGCAATTCTTGCCATGCTTCACCATACTTGGCAACCGAGAGAGCTTGTTACCTAGAACAATACATTCAATTGGAATGCAAGGCACAAAAAAGTTTTCAATAAAGTGAAGATCATATGAGAGGGCATCTTTTTAATAATGTAAGGAGCAACCCTGATGCAGTTTCAATAAAGTGAAAGGACTCATATGAGAGGGCAATTTATTAACGTTAGGAGCAGTCTTAATGCAGTTTCAATAAAGTGAAATGGATCATACAAGACAGCTCATTAATAATGTTAAATGCAGTCTTGATGGAAGAAGGAAAATCAATAGCATTTACAAGCAAACCATTCACCAAGCAGTGCCTCGGTACGTAAACACAAAATGCAAACTGCTGGTAGTGGTATATGGGTGCGAGGAGTTTCATGCATGTGTACTGTATATGGTAAGCTTTTCGCACCCTTAACACAAGCCACTCAAGATTATACAGATTGTCTTACCAACCTGGTGAGATAATACTGGATTCCCGATACATGCTGTTTCATGTTTGCCAAGTACCATGACATACAAGCCAGATTGAGTTTGATGTCATAGTAAACTTAATCCAGTTCAGCCATGAGAAGATGCAAGTGCTTCAGGAGGTGACCACCAGACCCTAAACTAGGCACTCTATGTGACATAATTGTAGCTGGGTAATCCTGATGGCAGAAACGGGTCCCAAAAGTTGTTGAGACCCTATTGGTCATATAAGGATGAACTGTCTATCAAAGATAGAATCGTCCTCAAGAGTCATGATCGGGCGACTATCCTAGGTTTGATTAAGCCTGAAATACAATTACGTCTGTATGTAGGGCATCTATGATATGATGAGTGTTGTCTGTATTTTTTTGTTTAACATGAAGATCCAGTAGTAATAAAGTATCCATTGCTTACTTGAAAAAGATGTTCAGCATGTTTAAAGCACCAAAGGTGTTGTAATGATACATAGTACATATCAAATGAATTTCGGACATTTGCCAACAGGTGGAAGTTTCAGCATAATACTGCCTCTCCCTGGTCTGCACAGATGAATGGGCTTGCTTAGAGGGTGGTTGTTATCATGAAGAACACTATGATAAAGGCTTATATGATGGGATGGACACTAAGCTAGCACAGCTGTGTGTACGCACTATTCTGATAACAGACAACAAACAATCTCTGAAGCATTTATTCAGTGGCCAAAAAGCTAAATCAACATTATGGTGTGCCTGAAGAGCCCACATGGAAACTTAAGATCTCTGAGCTCGAAATATAAAAACTATATGTAAATTAGCAGGTCAATACACAGATCCAACTAACGGTTTATAGATAGCAGCCAAGATCGTTGAGAAAAGAAAATAGCCCCGTTAGTACATAGCGGAGATGACAAAAGTTAGTCACCAAAGTCACAATCGCAAGCACATCACGGAATGGAGTGTTCTTCTTGAAGGTACCATTTGAAGATGAGTGTAGCTCCAACAATACCGATGGTGAAGCAGATGGTACCCAACCTAAACAGTCAATGGACATCTAACTGCCAGTAAGCAGTTGCCATCCAGAGATCAGTCGGTTTGGGCTACAGCTAAGTGCAATCGAACTTCTTGATCTAAAGCTTAAGTGACTGGGTGTGTAGTTATCTGATTGGGTATAGACATATCACTGCCCGTTAGTCAATACTCCTGACTATCAGTAGCTCAGCACTGGATAATTATAGCAATGTCCAGATCAGACTGAAAGCCAATCAGGATGCAATCTGATATTTCGTACTATTTTGCTTATTTATGGAACTGTTATGTTTGCATCACAAGTCTCAAGGCATTTTTTTTGTTCCTTTTTTAACTTTATATCTTAAACAGTGCAATTTTGTTGGACTTACATGTGTTGAACAAAATATCTGCATTTATTTTCATTTTCCCGTCAAGCATGAAATGTTATCAAGAAAGACCAATCACGAATAATGTTCTCCAGAGCGCGTTTCACATAAGCAATGAAAAATATTGCATTTAACAAAGAACTTATCTCATAGCATATTCAGAAAGGATGGTAACTATCTCTCTCTCTCTCTCTCTCTCTCTCTCTCTCTCTCTCTCTCTCTCTCTCTCTCTCTCTCTCTCTGCCTCGTCACCCATAACACGGCCCCTCTCGAGTAAGCATAAAAAAATTACTCTAAAAGCCATATCTGTAATATACTTAAAATCAAATCTATTATATTCTAACAATCTTTCATTCCATTGAAATTACCTTTGAAGCCTAAATCTCTTAATGGTCTACAATCACTTTTCAAGTGAATTTGTTATTCTGGCACCAAAAACAAACCTTTCAGTTCTTTACTATGAAGATATATTTTCGTGACACCTGAAACTAGCTGTAAAACTTTTGGCAAGGTGCTACTACCCTCAGCTAGTTAGCAGGGAGGGGGGTAGATTAACCACTCTGCTTACACACGCAGTAGCCAACACAAACCACTTTTTATTTTGACTTGGAGAAGATTGATTGATTGATTTGGAGCCTTCTGGCATCCTGACATCTTAGGTCTTTTGTTATTAATAAAGAATAAAAAAAAATTCAATTTAAAACCATAAAAGCAAAGACGTCCCTATGAAAGTTAAACAGCTTTCAGAAGAACTGCGTCTGAAACAACTCTAAAAATATCACTATCATAGTAAGACCCATCATGTCCAAGAATCTTGGTTAGGATGAACCTACCATCCTCACCTTGAACCTCAAACAGATATCTGATTCTTAAGGTGCTGAAAGTGGAGCATTTGGTAAACAAGTGCCTGATATAATATTGCCCCTTGCAATTACTGAAACAGGATATCTACATTCAAATCTCTCGGTAAGCGTAAAGGTTGAGGGAATTGTTGAATCACTTCTACTACATTATCATATGAGATGTTATCATTTGGGGGGCAAATAGAGAGACCAAATTGTGTAGTTTCTACCTATATCCATTTGTACAACCCCTGCCTGCAGAGGGATACACATAGACAAAGATATTTGGGGAACATCTCGACGAACGTATATAAGACTTCCACAATGGCTCTCTGCTTGTTGATTCTATGGTGTGCTATAGCTTTCACACTCTAGAGGACTAGATGTATTAGCATCGAGCTTGCTCTCCTGTAGACATACAATTATAGGGGAGTGCTCATGGATGAGGAGATTAAGTTCATATTTGGCCCTTAAACCCTGACAATTTCATTGCAAAATGGAGGAAAAAACTAAGGTTTACTTTTTGGAAGACACTTTGGACGAAGTCATCCCACTGGCAATTTTTGATCTAACACTATTTCCCAGAGGATTCTTTAGAGAGGGTCTTGATATATTGGGTTTTATGTTTGTCTTTTTCTTTGTCTCATATTTTATCTAAATGTTGAGGGGGATAGTTGAACAACTTGAATTTTTTATTTATTTACATTCTTTCAGTTGATCGGAAACATCAACAGACAAAGCATAAAAATTTATTTGATGCCATAACTAATGTTTCTTATGCAAAAGGGGCTAGAGAGGTGGAGGACTCTCTCTTTTCCAATGAATAGGTGGTGAGCTACCCGGGTTTTCCACCTTCCACACTACAGGTGCACCAGATAAGTTGGTTTTAAATGGAACCTCCATTAAATCAGGCAAGGACATGGCCTGAAAGAGGTTTGTATTATTGTTGGCAATGGGGGACGAAGGTTGTACAGAGATGGACAATGCCCAGTTTTAATACACTGTGGCAAAGCCTCAGATGGCAATATACTTACCTTATCATGCAGCAATTTATTATTAGATGATGTATTTCATTTCTTAGAACTACTGGCAGTACTAGGTGGGTTTGATTTTTATACCTTTGCATAGCTATTTGATTCATTTAGTAGTTATTTGGCATGTTTCACACTTATATGTTCTAAACTCGATTTGTTGAGGGCAGCTTCTTCCAACTTATACAGCTCACAGCTCCTGTCAGTGGATTTATGATTTGAATTGCAGTTTAAACATCTGGCCTCAAGTGTACATTCTCCATGCTAAGAATCAGAACAAATACCACAGATTTTTTTTTTTTTACATTTTTGCAAACTTTAGATGGCTGTCCAAATTTAAAACAATTAAAACATTGCATTTTTCACTTTCAAGTTTCCTTCTTATTTGCTTTATGCATCCATAGCACTCAAACGCTTTATATAGATTATCAGTTTGTTGATTTGAATTTGAGTACGATGAAGGATTCGAAGTTTCCCTGTGCTACCCAAATTACTTAATTTTGGAATATCAGTAAAATGGTCCTTTCTAGTTCCTGGGTCGTCAACATAATTTTCCCAAATTAAACTAGCAGACATCGTCAATAGTGTCGGAGGGTCCATAGTCAAGAGTGGGATTTTTTCTTTTTATTTGGTTTCTTGTTTGGTTGGTTTACCTGCTTGAGAATATTAAGATTATATCATATGTCGGAGAGGAAATTTGCATTCTTCACTACTGGCACAGCGAGAGCATACTTCATAGATGGTCCACTCCATACCCTACCCCTGGGATATCACCAAATGGTACAGGTGTAAGCTAAACCCGACTGTTAGAACTGAGACCAAGGAAATATGGAATCATCCTCCCATATCTGTAATAATGGCCTTCCAGTCAGAAGCCAAGAGTCCTACCTCAAGGATTGGATCCACTCAGATTCTGATGACTCAGCCCTTGAGTTTAGTTCTGCCAAAAAAGGTACAAACCATCTTCGGGATGGCTGAGATCATCATATACTCTAACATATAGCTTTGAATGCAAATATCTCCTAATCGTGATCCCTTCTCCCATTCATCTAAGCAGGCAGTAATATTGAATGTGGAAATATCCAAGCCATTTAAGAAACTAAATAAATAAAAAAATAAATAAAAAATAAACATAAAAAATATACTAAGATAAAAGATAGAAGAAATATTAAAAAGAGTGTTAGGACAGCAAGACAAATGTATAAAATTATGAGGAGGTCTAAGTAGTATTGAGAAAGAGAAATAGACGAAAGAAATAAATTTAGATTCATACTGGGGGAGCAATTTCCCCAAATTCGAAAGCCAGTCACAATGCTTCAACATGGAAACAATATTCCCGGTTGAAGAAGGATGATTTCACCAAGGCATTCTCTCGTTAAGAGGGAGAGCAGACGTTGTCTGTTCTATTCGGTTTAACAACTATAATAAACCACCTACTGGCATAAAATATTACTTCTGCTCACCTTCATTCCTACAGCTTCAGGGCTTCTAGTCAAGGAGGAATTCCTTTGGGGGGAATCCTGAAACAAGCATCGGTTACATTTCACAGGCAATACTCAATACCGACCTTCAACCTGAGATCTGCTCGTTAACGGGAGGCATAGAGCACTGCCTAGAGGCCCGTCTCGAGGTGTTGGATAACTTGTCCTTCCGAAGAAGAGTTAACCTTCACCAGGTGTTGGCAACTTTCCCTTCTGAGGGAGAGTTACCCTTCACCAACTGCTGTCCAGCAATCTCCCAGATCACGGGGAAAATTGCCGACAGTGTCAACAGAGTTTGATCGCCTTTCCCACCTGCGGGAAAGACGGTCTTCACTTGACTGTTTTCCCTCTGCATGATGTCTCTAATGGAATTGGATTCGTCCATTCCCCGCAAAAGCTCTTCAGAGTTAGGTGAATGCTTGTAGTTACTGCTCATAGCTGGCCATACCCTCAGGTTACAAAACGAGTCTTGAGAGCAATGCCCCGCAGAGTCTTTGTCACAGATAGTGATTCCTGACACCCGCTTGCAGTCGCCACCTCTTCCATCGATGAATCTCGTAGGCTTTAACTCTTGGGAGTTATTGCCAATATCGTGCCTTTGGGCACAACAAAGCTCTTAGAGCTTTGTGAGGCCGAACCCTTCAGGACCTATGCCTTATGGTTTAAACCTCTCATAGGCTATAACTCTGCGGAGTGATGGCCTACATAATGCATTGGGGCACAACAAAGTTCATGGAGCTTTATAAGGCCAGGACCTATGGGTCCTGGCCTCATAGTTTTAAACTCTTAATGATTTGAAATTCTCTGGTATCCTGACATTGGAGGTCATTGACGCCAATGTTCTTTGACAAGAGAATGACAAACAACTACAGCTAAGGGAGTTAAGGGAGTTCAGCATGCACTCATACCTATGCGCCTACCCCAACACTTACCAACAGTAGAGGTTGTTCAGAGCGTTTGCCATCCTAAGAGCTTAATACTTCATGTGCCCATGTGGGAATTCAGTGCTATACCCTCCTCTCATATGCCACAATTCCAACAATCACCATCCTAAGCTCTTAATATTCGTACTTCACTCACCCATTCATGACTTCTTGTATAGCGAGGGTGTTCAACGCGCTTGCCATCCTATGCTCTTAATATCCCGCTTGCCCTTTTGGGACTTGTTGCATAGCACACAAGTACAATGAGAACAGCGCAGATCTCTCTAGGCAATACATCTTAATAAAACTTCGTCTCCTCACTATAAGTAACTGTTCGAGCTTTAGCTTGCTATACAGAAGAGCGATATCATGCACAGACTGTTAAGTTGCCTGCACAAACTTTCACATTTGCAATTATCTCATCAGCTCCTGCTACGTTTGCTAACACTCGAGTTCCTAAAGGACGAGTGTGTAAGGACTTACTTGCCATCCTCTGGGCTCCTGGGAGGGGTTTGGGTTCTTTACATGCTTAAGCAAACAACCCTTACATATGGTACTATTCATTCATAGTCCAGCATTCGCCAGGACTCATTGACAGTGGCTGGCAATCAACAGCGCTTACTGACACTGGCTGGCAATCGCCTGCGTTCGCTAACGCTCGACAGCGTTCGCTAACGCTCAATAGCGTTCGCTAACGCTTGCCAGCGTTTACTAGCCCTCACCAGTGTTCGCGAACGCTCACCAGCGTTCGCTAATGCTCATCAGCATTCACTAACACTCACCAGTGTTCGCTAATACCTGGGCGCTCCTTCGGTTGCACATAGAGGATTACCAAGACAAAACCTCAGGGTTTTTCCGCAAATACGGTTTACTGCTGATTACTTGCGGTGGCGCATGCCATCCTCGTGCCCCCGGGCCACAACAAGTCTCGTTAAAGGCCGAATTTAGTGAAACGTAATCCTTCGGAGTTACTTTCTCAGGCTTTTTGTACCTACGGAATGGAGAGCTCTTCAGAACTAATAAGACATGACCCTGCAAGGTAATTTTTTACAAACCTCTAGTCCCAAGGGAATAGTATCAGATTCTGCTGACATTTACGAACGATAACAAGCAAGTATTCACTTATGGGGATGCTTGCCCCACCCACAAGGCAGGCAGGCAAACCTTTAACACCAATGCTAGTTTGATCGCTGCACAAGTTGCAAGTACTTTTCGTGGGCGCACACATGCTCACGAACGTGTTAACAATGCTACAGCTTGTCAATGACCAATTTCTTTGGGCAATAATGTTGCGATTCTTCATACATACATTAAATACATTATTCCCGCAAGTGGGCTCAGGCTCGTTTTCGAACACTTACCCGGAGACAAAGAAATTACACTTGCGCAACTATATGCCACTAAGCCATCTTTTTCAGCCAACAGGAAGTATGTACCATTATACAATTAGAACCCCGTTTTAATAAATCCTTAGATTTGATGGCTATATTCCTTACGTGAAGTTAGGGGTAACAAAACATAGGTAGTCTACCCTCAAGTAGACTATTCCTTCATTCCAGACAGATTCTTCTTAAATTTCGGATCGGCCGTCTTAGTATTTAAAATACTTTAGACTCCGAAACTTCACATACATGAATCTGTTCCCTGGGAGGGAACATTTGAAACTTATGCGTGTTTTGCCAATTGGAAATGAAGATATTCAAAAGTAATCGTTGTTTCTAAGGAACATTGATTAATGTTCTGTAATCAAGTTCTGGATGTAACGAATCATTCGGGCTACGCCCGTATGCTCATCCCGCCTCGCTGGTCTGTGTTACTGGTTAGTAAATAGACTTATTAATACATTACCAGTCTAGCAATGGATATGTCACAGTCTTGCCTTTCGGAAGTAGTTGCGTGCGATCGGTCATTAGCGACCTGTCTCTTGCTCAGCAACGATCACTAAGGAGATTTGCTGTAATAGCATCTTTCTCTAGAGGGTAATAACTCCTCTGATATTACTGATCTGTAATCATACTTACATGGCCAACATCCACTGGATTGAAGGCAATTGGCGGACAGTATTTTTCCCCCTTTACAGAGCAGTTGCTTGCAACTAGTGGCACATCTCGATCACTCCTTTACATCAATATATCCATTTTTTTTAAAGATAATTGCCTAGCAACATTTATTCCAGGATTTTTACTGTATTTTTACAGCAAACATCACTTTCCTCTTGGTCACTTTAGCTATGGTAAGCAGCTCTTCTAGGAGAAGGACACTCCATAATTAAACCATTGTTCTCTAGTCTAGAGTACTGCAATAGCCTCTGTACCAAGGCCTTTCACTATCTTGGGTTAGAGTTTTCTTGCTTGAGAGCAAACTAGGGCACAGTATTCTATCTTATTTCTCTTCTTCCTTTTTTTTAAGTTTTTATAGTTTATTTAGGAAATATTTATTTCAATGTTATTATTCTTAAAATATTCTATTTTTACTTGTCTCCTTTCCTCACAGAGCTATTTTTCCTGTTGGAGCCCCTGGGCTCAAAGCATCCTGCTTTTCAAACTAGGGTTATAGCTTAGCAAATAATAATAATAATAATAATAATAATAATAATAATAATAATAATCAATCAATCAATCAATCAATCAACGTAAGATGTTTATATTTACTTGCTAGGCAATTTCACGGTCCCTCAGGAATAACCGATGAGAATTATCCTTTCGCATGAGAGTCAAGGATCTTTGTCCCTTTTAATTGAACTTGCCAACCTTTCGGGGGGGGGGGGGGACAGTCACTATCCCAAGGAAGTGTTAGCTACCCTACTGGATATATGGCTGACCAGGTAGCCCAGAACACATCCTAGTTTTCGATAAGTCGGAGGGGAAAATTATTTCCCTGAGGATAAGGGTTCTGGTACAACCTATCTCCCACAGCCTTAATTGCCTTTTACGAGCGAATGCCCCATCTTGTAAGAGTGATTAACACTACCCGCCAGGCTTCTCTGGGAGGCAGGTTGTATGAGAGTTATCTGATCCATTCCACTTGGCCATCAGCACAGACCCGAGTCTCGCAGTATTGCACACCCATTCACCTAGCACTAAAGAGGTGGGTGGCCAACCTCCTCCGCCTGATGGAGTCTGCGTGCGATCTAAGTTGCTCATTATTGGCAGGGGTGGATATGTACTCTGTACTCAAAGAGGGATACATCGTTCCATTCACGATTTCTCTCCCCACCCTGACCCTACATCCAACGATGTCATAGTTCTACCACCTCAGAGCTCGTCTGCCTGACGAAGGTGCGCACTTCACCTCTGCCACACGTAGCGCTCTCTTGGTTGAGTCTTTCCATCAAGACTCGCACGCGCAAGAAGCATCATCTAGAGTAAGGCAAATTCTACCTCGCTAGCAGGCACTGGATTAGGTAATCAGCTGCGCATAGGTGGCCTGCACCTTACCTGTGTGAGCTGAGAAAGGTGTGCACATAAGCATGCCCTATCAGCTCTTGCCTTGTCAATGCTCTCCTCGCTGTCAGTCTACTTTGCGATGTAGTGTTTTGCGGACTGTGGCCAGGTGTAGCACCCGGACTGCCTAGAGTCCGAATGCTGACCACACTCCAATGTTCACAACACAAAAAGATAAAACAGTGGAATACCCAGAAATCTCGTCAAAAGGTAGACAGTCAAGAGAACTGGGCACTGGGCACTACCCCTCGATTTTTTTATGCAGGGCAAGGGGACTCGGCTAGAACCTCAAATCTCCCTATTTTCTTTTCTTGGGTTCCCCATGTCTCTTCGCAGTGCTATGCACGGAGTCCTAAATGAGAGGAGCAGTATACTTTCTAGGTAAGATAATTTTCAAACTCAAGTAAACTTTACAAACATTAGGAGAGAAAAATCTTATTAAGAGCATATAAAAAGATCTCTAAATTGGTGGCATAGTAGGGGACAGGTTATGCAGGAGAAAGAAACGCTTACTGTTTATAATAAAAAATACTTCTATTTTGAACAATGGAGAAAAAAAAATACCTTGGTGAGACAGATATCCCCATACATACACTCTTGAATCCTTCCTCTCACTAACTTACTGGAAGAATAAACATATTCTTCACAAACATCATTTTACAGGTACAGACAAAAAACCACGGTTCACAACATAAGTTGAGTGTTAGATAATTTTTCGAGATCTGGCTAGGCCTACACTGTACAGTCAAAAAAAATTTTCCTATAATTCCTCTTAACATGAACGTTTGAATTTTCAGTGAAAGCGATCTTGAAGCAGAACACAATTTTCGTTACCAATATGATAAACGTCAGTTCAAAACTCCAAATAATTTTTAGTATACTGAACAACGCAGATGTTCTATGGAAGCTAACTCACTCTAAGTTTTGCACTTTGGTTTCCCTCTTCTGAAGTAGTACAACCTTTGCTAATTGTCAGTTACATCACCCACTTACTGCCATTTAACCTCCATGTATCAGGAAACACTTTACAAAAGAGGTGCAGCAACACGAATGGTCAATTTCGTCCTCTCAATCTTACATCTGAGCAAAGAACTTGCATCTTTCTTAAATTCTACAAACATATTTACACAATATGAACAAAACAAAAACTTCTTTCACTCTCAAAATTATAATTTGGATGATGCAGATTACATTTCATAGAAAACCACATATGCTTCAGAACTGCACACTCTCCCCATGGAAATACTGGATACTCTTGAATCATTGTACTCATACCAGGTACCTGAGTAGAGATGTTTACAGTAGGCAGTATAATGGTCAGAATATGTAGTTCCTGAATGATTGGCAACTCATATCAAATTGTGCAAAGTTGAAAAGGTGGAACGGCTAAGCTGTGTTACAGTAAGTCTCCCTGTCATCTCAGAGCCCTACAGGGAATAGGGCGTCATGCTAGCCACCTGTTAAATGATACAAAAACAGAATAAAGAATTTTGAGGGGCTTGTGGCTAAATACACACAACAGTGAAATGGAATATCTGAAAGTAATTTGTATTTTTCCTAACAAAAAGATTAAGATTTTTCACACAAACCCCTTATCATTATTAGAGTGAGAGGAACCACAGGTTCCTTTGCAAAGGAAGGTAGGATTTACTTCACAAGCTGATCCCTTCGTCAGATATAAGGACGGCACCCACTTCCTCAGGGAAGTCAAGCACAAGGAACGGCACGAAGTGAAATACTCTTATGCCCTCCCTTTTCTTGGCACTCCACCTAAGCCAAGAGACTCCCCATGGTTAATTGACCTTGTCCAGGTGGTGAAGCAGGCAGTCTCAGGGTAGACCGATCATACTCCGACACTTCCACCTTTTGGTCTTAGCACCTCGACCCACCGAACCCCTCAGTGTCGGTAGCTCTAGAGCAGAAGAAAGACTCAATTGGTGGGTTTCAAACATCAACCGGCTCAGGGGAGTGACCCTTTCTCTCCTCCCCTGAATTTGTTGCTCTTCAAAGATGCCTCAAAAGAGAGATTACCTGTTACACTTCACGACATCTGGACTTTAGTCTGATCCGAGCAACAGTGCCACATAAAACTCCTGGAGATGAGAGCAACCTTTGTAGCTCTCAAAAACTTCCTGCAGCTCCTTTAAAGAAACTCAGTGGTGTCATGAGCGACAGCACCACAGTGATGGCTTACTTTTTTCATGGCCCCTCTGCCTTCCAGGTGTAGAGATAATCAGATGGAAGGAGGACAACTCAGCCCGCTTCATTCTGGGCAAGAGAAACATCTTGGCGGAAAAATTGTGCAGGAAGACTGGGAAAGTTGGCACCAAGTGGGCTTTGAATCAAAAGACAGCCAACAATGTATTGACTTTGTGGGGTTCGCCACAGTCTATCAACCGAATTCCCAGTGTACTGTTCCCCAGTACCAGATCCTCAAGCATTCTGGTAAGACGCCTTCCAACACTGGTGGGACAATCTAGACGTCTCTGCATTCCCTCCCCTCCAACTAGTAAAGGGGCTTCTGAACAAAGTATGGACATCGCCAAGCCTATCAATGACCCTAAGAGCTCTGATGTAGCATCATGCAGAACGGTTCCCGAACTTTCTACAACTGCTCAAAGAGGCACCGAGGAAGCTCCCTCCACTTCCCGGTCTACTCAAACAACCACATATTCAGATATTCCACAGAGACTGGTAGCTTTGCTACATCTTCACACTTGGAGATTATCCCGCAACTCCTTGTGGCACAAGGTTTTTTGCAACCAGTTGCGAGAAAGACGGCTAGATATCTCTGAGAGTCATCTATTGCTGTCTACCAAGTGAAGTGATCAATATTCTGTGGTTGGTGTCGTGGAAGGGGCACCCCTCTTCTCAGTGCCACTATTCCAACAATAGCAGAGTTCTTGTTATACCTAAAGGAGGAAAACTCTATTCAGTGTTGGTTGTGAAAGACCATCGATCAGCCTTAAGCCTCACCATTACACAAATAGGAGATAACATTGCCTCCTCTACGTAATTATCTCCTTATACATAGTTTTGAGATATGTCCTCAGTCAGAAGTCAGACTACCTCTGCGGAATGTAGTAAAAGTACTAAAATTCTTGAAAACTTCTCTTAAGAGCTTTTTAATTGGTCCTAAGAACATGACCTAACTCTAAAGATGGTTTTTCTCTTAGCTTTAGCCTCTGCAAAGAACTCAGTGAGCTATGACATTTCCCATTCAAGGGGATGGGTGCAATTGACACTCAACTTCATCTGTTAGTTTAGTGCTAAGACTTGAAATCCGGCGGTAAGGAATCCTAGATTCGGGCCCTTATGGATTGAGAGTCTCTGTAACAAATGACCCAGATCAACTGTTATTATGTCCTGTTATGGCACAGAGGAAATATCTTAAATAAACTGTTCGAGCTCGACCACAGATCAATAGAATATTTGTCAGCACAGGTATAGTCAAGAGGAGAATTACAAGGAACTAAATTTCTTCCTGAATCAGAGAGGTGATGGAATGAGCCCTTCAGTGTGACGCATCTCTTACAAGCTGGCGTACAGAAACGTCAGTCTATGTTCACCCCCCACTACCTGCAAGACATAATCTTCAGGAGCCTTGACACATTCCCCATAGGTCCTGTGGTGGCTCCACAGAATATGATCAGTAACATACCAGCTCCATCATAGGACAAGTACCAATCAGCTGAGGGCAGAATTACCCAATTGTAAGTCTAGTGTGAATGAGTGTATGACTAGCCAATTCACCTTTCGTTCTCCCTTATATTGGGGCTTGAGTAAGCTGACCTCCTCTGACTGTAGGTGGGTGTCATCGTCCCTTATGTATCCTAATATATGAATGTATATTTGTTATGTCCCCAATATCCTAGTGAGGTAGGAGTGGGGTAACGTCCAGATAAGAAAAATCCTATCTCCAATTGAAGTATTACCGTGAGTTACATTGCATAGTTTCACACCTCCGCACAATTGTTCCGGCCATTATCTCTCATTGGGAGTCAGCAAGATGATTGGGGATAGGATGCACTATTATACAGCTCGTGTGAAGCACAAGAGTCGCACCCCATGACAGGGACCAGCCAGTTGGCATTGGACTTCCACCCATCTAAATGGGATTCTCCATAGAAAAGAGTTGCAAGGCTTGTATTTAGTGCCGGAACAAATGACAAACTTGAAAATTATATGTATTTTTTCTAACCAAACAAACATGAAGCTTTTTATACATACTGGCCCGTTGTCAACTCCCCCCCCCCCCCCCCCCCGGAAGTCTTCTCTTAAATTGCAAAATGGCTTGTATTGGTTACTGCTTGTGCAAGCGGGGTGGCTGGTCTACCCGTTGCTACTCTCCGCTAAATAGCAGAGGGTAATAACACCTCGTTAAACGGTTTACTGCTAGTTTCAGCTGTCGCCAAATTATATCTCAATAGTAAATAGCTTCAGGTTTGTATGGCTTGGATAATTACATATTTACAATTTTGTAATTTTTTTAGGAAAAAAAATTAAGATGCCTCTTCAGAACCAATAAATTGCCAATATCTCTAGATCAAATGTGTCACAGTTCTTTGCCACTGCCTATAGCGACCGTGATATGTAGCAAACAGATAATTTTCAGCTCTCATAATCTAATATCTCCAATAAGAATACCACTCGCATCTGACATAACCAAAAAGGGATAATCAAATCGGGGTATGCAAGCAGCTCTTTACTAGAGTTAAGACTTCTTTTAATTGGCTGAAGGCCCTTTATTATTCTTTCTCCAACTTAGAAATTCTCTCTTTCTTTCTGGGATTGACCTGGTTACTGATCAAACATGTTATTTTCTAATCCTGACCTCCCACACTCAATTAGGCTCATGAGGTAGCGGTCACCCGGTGAAGCTAATGAGGTGTTAAAGTTTTTGGTGAACTGCCAAAAACAAATCTTTCCTGTTCTCTCCTTCCAACGTCATATCAATTTGTCTTTTCTGTGTTTTTAATTATAACCTGAAAATGCATTCTTCTATGGAAGAGGTCAATAAATCCTAGATCTCGAGTGGCCAGTCACTGGAAAAAATAAATTCTAAAAACTTAAATGGAGTTCTAAGGGCCTTTATTGTAGTGAACTTGCTTTCCGACCTGAGTGCTGAAATTCAGTACCTGAAATCTTTCCTTTCTTATGGGTCAAATTTCGGACCTCATATTGCAAGTGGGTGACCGAAGACATATTAGCATAAATTGAGGAAAGGCTCACTGCTGTAGTGGAGGACAAACATCGCCACCATCAAAAAGAAGCAGACAGAAAAATTAATGAAAAAGACAAATTAATTTCTGATCTGACAAATAGGGTAGCAATGCTTGAAGCCAGGACCGACACATCTAAAGAAATGGATCTTCTCGAGGAGAAGCTAGATGAGACTGAAGTGCAAATGATCTGCAATGATCTTCTGTTTAGCCCTGTTTTGCCTTCTCCCCAAATAACAAGGATACAAGAATTAAAGGCCGGGCTCTCGTGGAAAAGTGCGTTCAAAAGAAATTTCCTGACCACAGCTTCCTTGAAAGGTGAAGGGTTGGCAAGAAAAGGATCAATGGTCATTTGAAAACACCATCATCTTGTTGAAAGTGATGTCTTGAGCAGTGAAGTTAGACATCAGACATTCATGTCTGCAACATAAAAACACTGCAAAAAAAAAATTCATAATTGAACCTTTCACAAAGAAATGGGATAAGCTTTTCTACAATCTTTAGAGTGAAAAAGCAGCGATATTACTGTCTATTGCTCCATACTCGGCACGGTGTTATTAAGGTGGTAATGCTGGGATCACACATTCCTGTATCTTGCTCCCGTTTCCTCCTGTAAGAGGATTTAATGAAAGTTGGCAACCAAACATATAAAACTTTGGGGCATGTGAAGTAAAACCAGAGAGTTAGTATGTCTAATGTGAGGCGCAACTTTTTTTTAGTATCTCAAGTACCGTCCAGTAACCGATTGGATGCAAAGCACTGACGGAGCTCAAGGAAGTACATGAGAGAGTGTACAGATTTGGTGGGTTTGACGGCCTGTTGATGGTAACATGTAGGTCTGACATATATAGCTTGTAGGTCAGACATATATAGCTTGTAGGTCAGACGTATATAGCTTGTAGGTCAGACATACACATAATACGTTTATAATGGGTAAAACTTTAATTAGTAAGTTTGAACGGGGACATCTGGCCACATTTGCGATCGACATCCTAGCAGAAAATATTGGAGACTTCGGACCAGGTGGTAATTAAAGTGCCGCAAGATCATTCATTTCACTAGTTCTATGACCCAGCAACTGTTTTTAATATTGTATACTTTTGTCACATTATCGAGCAATAAATGTATTTTCCCATAATGACTTGGTTTCCGTCTTTGTTGTCTGTACTACTGTATGTAATATTATTTTACAGAATAAAAGTAAATGCATAATGAAATTAATAACACTCACAATATATTAGAAGGTAATAATATTCAAAATATCATAATAAAATAACATACAAATGAGTAAAAGAAGTAAATACACGATGAAAGTAATAATAAAAACTTACGTAGTTAATTTTTCAAGTAAATTTCCGGAGATAGTCAATATACAGGTGTTCGTTCAAATTAAAACCAAGGTTGGGCCAAATCCAGATCTTTGGTCAACAGTCACCGTCTCCTTCGTAATTAAGTGGTAATATTTCATACAGATTGGCTTTCCTGACCTTCATGGACGATTTTTTTTTTTTCGTAATTAAGTGGTAATATTTCATACAATTGGCTTTCCTGACCTTCATGGGCGATTTTTCTTTTACCTTGGCTAATAATGAATGGATTAGCATGTTTCTAAAAGATTGAGAGGTCATCAAAAGATTCTCGAAAATTCTATAATTCCATACCGGTCCCTTTTCCATTCTTCCGTAAAATAGGCCGAGTTTTTCTTCGGACAGCAATACTTAAATATCCATGGCCTCAAATTGTTTCTCCAAGCCTCTATGAGGAATCTCTTCTTAATTTGTTTCGGCGTTTAATGACTGCACACGTAGGTGCGAATATATTAAGTTCTTTGACAAAATAAGACAGATTATATCTTGGTCCTTTTTCGCGACCTCAGATTCATTTAACTTGTGTGTGTGTGTGTGTGTGTGTGTGTGTGTGTGTGTGTGTGTGTGTGTGTGTGAATGAGAGAGAGAGAGAGAGAGAGAGAGAGAGAGAGAGAGAGAGAGAGAGAGGGGGGGGGGATTTTCTTCTCTTATTCTTTATTGTTTAACAAGAAGTTTTAGAAGATTATGTTATAGCTACAGTATATTAAAACAATAAAGAAATGTCCAACAGAAAATTATTAAGCGAAACGTTTTTACAATAATCATTACAGCCTGTGAATTTATGAGACCAGATATTTATTTAAAAGTAAATTAGAAAATTATTTTTTCCTCTGCTACAACAGCTAAAATCAGCGCGTATGTTAGGCATTATTAAAAAAAATTTCGTGGAGATAAGACAATAAGTTAAATGCTCTCAATGATTGACAGGAATGAACTGACCCCTATTCACCTACGTGAGTGGCAATAAAAGCCGTCAGCTTTCCTCACCCCAAAGGTTAAAGCAATTTAATCCCCGTTAGTGACCAGACCTAACATATTTAGAACTTGGTTAAAACATCAAAGTACAGATTAATACAAATATATTAAGAGATTGTTGATATGACAATAATAAATTAAGATCTGCCAAACTGTGTTGGGTACGACGGGTTGGCCACAGCGTTCGACCGCACAGGGACGAAGTATACTGAACGTACCTATTCACAAGCCAAACCATCTGTTAACTGTGCAGGCAGTGACGTCACTAAAAGTTGAGTTTTGGGGGGGCTGGAGCCCTACCAGCTTGATCTTTTTGATGTGACCATTAGATGGTAACTCGGTAGATGAGCAGGAGTGAAGAAATAGAGTGTTTCATGCGTATTACATACTGTATATTTATATGGGTAACATATTACATGAGATACTATGATGAAACTATTCTCTGCAAATATACTTTCGCGTATTCTTACAGAAGAACAAAACTGTTTAAAAGATAAAATAAAACGGAGCTATTTCTCTCATCCAAAAGAAAGGAATAAAAATAGAATAATGAATCACATTTTACATGAAAAATATTGCATCGAACTTAATTAAATTAGAGATAAATGCCTAGTGGTGGATTTAACTGACCTTAACTGTAAAGATATTGGGATGGCTGCAAATCTACCCACTGCGCTATCAAGATCAAGGGAATCCCCTCTAGTTTTCTCAACAGAAATTTTGCCTAGACTGGTCAGTCGTTCCTGACCCATTAATGCCCTGAGTTTAGACTAATTTCAAGATGGAAAAAGATCGTTCACATTTGGCATTACTGACAGGGAATGTTCAAGCCAAATCGCATTAAATTCCAAAGTGTGGGGAAACCTTCCTTCATTGGTTTCAGCTTATCTAAAGCATCAGAAATAGATTTCACATCATCCCATAGTGCTCTCTGAGCATTAAGTAGTTTTACATGGAGGCTTCCCCCTTCAATTAAATACTGGTCAACAAGATACTGCAAGTCATTTTCATTTAAGATATTTGGAGATGATGGGTGCAGGTAACTACACCAGGGAGTATGCATTTTGGATCATCAAATATTTGCCTAAATTCACTGAGTACTTTGCCAAAAATAAGTATACACAGAGACCTTTTACATTAGGCTCTTGTATCCTCAACCGTCTCAAAATTGTCTCGTTGGCCTGTTTTCTATTACAAAGGGTTCCAACAGACGTGAAGATGGTTCTTTTTTCCTTGAAGGCTGACGGATAGCTAAATTTAAGTTTCTCTCAGTCACAAAATCAATTGATTTTTACCAAATGATGTACCAAATGATGTTAAAATGGAAGTCTGTTGTTCTTTAGTTACATGTAATTTCAAGTGTTTCTTGTTCCATGCAAGAAACACTTGCAAGTTCCATATTCTCATTATGCCATCTTTGATAGTGGGGTTGTGATATCAAAGACTTCAAAAAGAGTAATCAACAGAAAGACTGTCTCAAACTTATTTAAAACTTCTATGAATCCACTAGGTAAGGCTTTTTCTTCCCCAGGTCTTCTATGGTTAGACAAATCTTCTAGAATGTCCATCAAAATCTCATAGCGTTGTGATATTGACTAGCCCTATAGTTATATTCCCATTTGTGTTGACATACTTTAGGAAGCTCCAGAACTTTTTTTTCTTTCTAGAGGTCTTTGGATATATCATGGCGCAAGGTTGAGCCATGGATGAAGTTAACCAGAGCTCAAATCAAGTTGAAAAAATTGGCTAGTTCTGGCAGGCAGCTGGCTGTGTGTTACGAATAACTGCAAATTGTGTGAAAAACATGGTACATAAAGGCATGGATTCTTCACAGATTCTCGGATTTGTGCCTGTGCACCACTGATTTTGTCATTCATTAAAGATACTGTATCGTAGCACTGTGCTATTAGTTTATTAATATTCAGGTAAAGATTACAGTGCTTCTCTAACAACGCAATAGCAACAGAAGTAGCACCAATATTCTTAAAAGAAATTGATTGTCTGAACCTCTCCTTTACTGTTTCATCTATGACATAGCTAATGCTGACACATAGTGTCTTGGTAATACTAACATCTCTAGTCACATCAGATATAACTGCAAAGAATGGTGATGACCTGGCTTCTTTAGCTATAATATTAAGCACAAAATCGGTTACAGCTTTGAGAAGATACTTCTGACTTAAGCCAGATGTATACTTGCCATTTAATGAATCTTTTTTTTTTCAGGTTACAGAATCTCTCACAATTTGCTTATCATGTCAAAAAAAATTCAGAAAGACACCCTTTTTTTAATGAACTTTCACTTTCATCATGCCCTTTGAATGCTGTTTTTTTAGCAATAATTGTAATAACAAAGTTCAATAGTAACTTGATATATTCTCTATTGTAAAGAACCTGTTGCTTAAGTTGGTTATTAAGTTGTTTATGAAAATCACCATACAACTGTAAAATTTTGAAGTTGAGCCATTTTTCCACAGCAATAACATGGTATGTGCCTTTTTCATGCTTTGATGCCTATTCATACATCATCATCATCATCACCATTATTATTATTATTATTATTATTATTATCATTATTATTATCATTGGAGCCTCGATGGCTGAGTCGGTTTGGGGAGCAAACTCGGACTTCGTAGAAGTCTGTGGCGCGGGTTCAACTCCACACCCGACCAGTCAGAAAGGAGGACACTTTGCTATCCGTCTAGACAGCTCAGGATTATGTATGTAATTGACGGATAGGTTTGCGTAAAGCAAATGGGTGTTACAGACTAATACACGCACAAATACACCATTCTAACACCTAAAAACATAACAGACACCTCACACATCTCAAACTGTCAACCTAACTACACCATGACTCCTCGCTGCAGATAGGAAGGGCGATGGTGGCTGGTACAACATAAACATACGCTACTGGGGTTTACGTGATGACAGGCAGGGCAGCCGGTCGGGACTATGGTACGCCCCAAAGGCCAAAGCAAAGTCCTTCAAAAGAAGGCAACCATGTTACCCCATACGAATGGGAAAAAAAGCACGCTAATAGATGATGATTATTATTATTATTATTATTATTATTATTATTATTATTATTATCATTATTATTATTATGATGAGGATCTTAATGATGATGATGATGAGGATGATGATGATGCTATAAGCCCATGCGTTCCAACAGGGAAAAATAGCCCAGTGAGGAAGGAAATGATGAAATACATAAAACATATGACAAATAATGAGCAATTAATATGAAATATTTTCAAAACAGTAACATCAAAACATACTTCATAAATAAACTATAAGAAAGACCTATATCAGCCTGTTCAGCATAAAATCATTTGCTGTGAGTTTGAACTTTTGAAGTTCTAGTGATTCAACTACGTGATTAGGATCTTCGTTGGCAAATGCCATTTTTCTGTGCCTGTCTTACATTAGCACCTAAGAGTCAGCATGCAAAGCAGTAAACTCTGTCACCAGTCACGGAGTATTCATACCTATCACACCAATCACATTGAAAAGAACCAAGCAGTACTTTTGGATATATTTTTAGTCTTAGTTGTGTGAGTTCATCTTCAGGTTACATGGCTGACTCTGAGATTGCAGTACACAAAAGGAACATTACACGAAGTAAGCATCTGTTAAAGCATAGAAATTTTCAAATATCATTAATATGTTCGTCACTGGTTTTAATGAAATTTGTAAATCATTCAGTTAGCTTAGCTGCCTAGGTATTTATTAAGCCTGGACAGATAAACGTGTAGCGTATATGCTACCGCCTATATGCGCAAAACCCCTTTTTCACTTCTGCGCCGCTTGGGTTCGGCTTCTGAACGGAAATTTACCCAGCACCGGTTAGTTAGACCAGAGACACAGCCGAAGGAACAACTGCCATTGTCCTCTCTCGCCGTTTTTTGGAAATCGCCATTTTTATTTTTCCTGGTAGCGTATACGCTACACGTTTACCTGGTAAGTGACTGTGATTGATTTTCACAAGTTTTACAATATTGATTACAATATATTCATTTTTGTGAATAGTGTTTTGATACTTATTGTGAACGGTGATAGATGATTTGAGAACATGATGCTAATGGTATATTGGATGTAGGATTACCATCTATAGTTTAATTTAGCTAATATTAGTAACGGGTTTTTTTTCAGATTTTTCAGTTTTTAGCCTAAGAGGTTCATCTTTCAACTGAATATGCACTGAATGTAGCCCAGAACGGTTAGTATTCATTACTTTCTGTTTTATCCTAATATTTTCTACAATTCTAGCAATAATTTTCGGATATTATAGGTCACATAGACTGGAATAGTGTAAATATGAAAGAAGAAAATTCATTATCGGCGCTAGTTATTTTTTGGAAAAAATTTTAAAAAATAGTTAACTTTTCTTTATTTCAGGATTTTCATATATCATCTTATTTATCTATTATTCAAATTTTATGTATACAAATTTTAGCAGTCTCAATTTATAATTTATATTAGAAAAAAATATTTTTGTCACATGTAACTTTTTTTTTTTATACTAAAAATTTCCCCTTTTTCTTTTCTTTCCAGATTTTTCTGTTTTCAGCCTAGGAGGTTCATTTTTCAACTGAATATGCCTCAGGGACTCCTAGAAACTACCATTAGGCTGTTTTTATCAAGTAGCAAGGACAAAGGCTCCCAGGACCCCGAGAGTTGTAGTCTCTCAAAATCGACAAAAGTTTTCAGGTCTCAGTTAATAAAAAATCATTAAGTTACTTCCATGATTTTGTTGAGTATATCCTAGTCGTAGATAGCTAGAATTATATGTATAAACAAATTCATAAAAAAAATGCATTACTGGAACTACCAAGTGAGGTTGAAACAAGCGGCAGTGTATACGCTACACATTTACCTGTTACGTTATCGATTTAGACGTTTACCTGTCCAGGGTTAAATAAATACTTTTTATTGAACTGGCCCCTGACTGTGGTCTATGACTTTCCTTGAATATTTGACATAGATGCTAAATTGCTAATATCTGAGGTTTACATGTTGATTAGGAATACTGGAATTTTCTATGTGCTTTTGGGGGGGCTGGGACCTTAGTTTGGGGGGAGGCTCAGCCCTAATAGGCTTCCTTTGATGACGTCACTGCCGATGGGAACATGCATACTTTAATGCTGGGATCACATTTTCCCATATTTTGCTACCGATTTATCCCATAAAAGGATTTAATGGTAGTTTGCGACCAAACACATCAAACTTTAAGGCATGCGAAGTACAACCTGGGGTGTTAGTACGTCTGATGTTTGGCGCCAAGTTTATTGTTTTTTTTTGGGGGGGGGAGGGGTGCAGATACCATCCGGTATCCAATGGATGCAAATCACAAGCGGATTAAATAAAGTCGGCCGTCTAGGCCAAGTGTAGGCAAAAATGTTGCGACCTGATGGTTGGGAGCTCATTACACATCCATTATCTGCGTAGACACGCTACAAACTATTCCTGCTCTTCATTTAATAATGCCGACCTCGTGTAATACTTCTGAATGTATTCAAAGATTCGACAAAAATTTAAATCCTACTATTACATTTAATTGGTAAATGCTTTATTTTCAACGTTATGCTTACTAAATCCTCGAACTATATCAAAATGGTACCAGCATATCGATGGAAAATCAGGATTCATTAGTCTTTCATTTTCAGCATTGAAGAAGAAACCTGATGTAACACAAATATAGCAATTAAGCAACAAATCGAGTCGGAGAGCACAAGATCTTATGGTTTTGTTGATATGTGTACTGAACTGGATGATGATAGCATTCCAGTTGCAAGAGAAGCACTTGTATTTATAGTGAATTCAGTCAATGGCAGTTGGAAATTACCAATAGACTATTTTTTGGCACGCGGACTAGGTTCAGCTGGTCGTGTTAATTTGTTAAGGCAACATGTGGCTAAGCTGCATTCAGTGGGGGTCAAAATTATCTCTTTGATTTTTGATGGTCTATCAACGAATGCTGCTATGGTCAAAGAGCTTGGTTCCAGTCTAGATTATGAAAATATAAAAATTTCATTTCTTCATACATTGAGCAAGAGCAGATATTTATAATGTTTTACCCATTCCATATGTGAATGTTAATTAGGAATTTATTACGGGAAAAAATTTTTTGCTAATGAAGAGGGAAACTTTATCAAGTGGGATTCCATTGAAGAATTACATAAGCTTCAGGAAGGCGAGGGTTGGCATTTTGGGGATAAATTAAGATCGCAACATCTGGCATGGATTAGAAAAAAAACAAATATGAATGCTAAACTTGCACCACAATTACTGAGTGAATCTGTTGCAAAATCACTCCAGGTTTGTCTTCATAACACTTTCGTAGAGTTCAAGGGATGCAAAACATCAATAAATTTCATTACCATTATAAATAATTTGTTTGATGTGATGAATCCAAGGAATTTGTCCTGGTAGGATTTTAAAAGACCAATACAAAAATGTAATGAAAGGTTCTTTAAAGATTTTTGGGCCATGCTGAGTTATGTGGTAAACCTTAGTTAAATTCCAATCACAAAATTTGCTCTCTTGGATTCATAATTTGTATAATTTACAGGTAGTAGGTTGGCCAGGACACTAGCCACCCGTTGAGATACTACCGCTAGAGAGTTATGGGGTCTTTTAACTCGCCAGACAGTACTACATTGGATCCTTCTTTATGGTTACGGAATCATTTTCCCTTTGCCCACACACACATTAAATAGTCTGGCCTATTCTTTACACATTCTCCTCTGTCCTCATACACCTGACAACACTGAGATTACCAAACAATTCTTCTTACATCACTGTAATTGTTCAGTGGCAACTTTTCTCTTTGTAAGGGTAGAAGAGACTCTTTAGCTATGGTAAGCAGCTCTTCTAGGAGAAGGACACTTCAAAATCAAACCATTGTTCTCCAATCTTGGGTAGTGCCAAAGCCTCTGTACCATGGTCTTCCACTGTCTTTTGGACTAGAGTCCTCTTGCTTGAGGGTACACTTGGGCACACTGTTCTATCTTGTTCTTCTTCCTCCTGGTTTGTAAAAAGTTTTTATAGTTTATATAGAAGATATTTATTTTAATCTTGTTGCTTTTCTTAAAACATTTTATTTTTCTTTGTTTCCTTTCCTCTCTGAACTATTTTCCTTGTTGGAGCCCCTCGGCTTATAGCATCCTGCTTTTCCAACTAGGGTTGTAGCTTAGCAAGTAATAATAATAATAATAATAATAATAATAATAATAATAATAATAATAATAATAATAATAATAATAATAATAATAATATGGAGTTTGGTTAAATTATATGATTATCTAATAGGTTGTCCTGAACCTCAATTAAAAAAAAATTAATGTATAAGATGAGCTAAGATCACCTAAAACTTTTTTTTAGTCAAGTTATATTTGTGGGAGGATACAATAATTGCCGGTCAGTTTTCTGCAGCTTACAAACGAATTTCAGATATAATAACTAGCAGAATGCGCTCAACGGGAACTGTATACCTCTGGAATCAGTAAACATTCTTCCAGTTTCAATCAGAGTTAAGGACTATGCTCTTTCTCATACAACACTTCGGTTCAAGCGGTAAATTCTTCAACGGAGAGGAAAACAATTTTGAATGACGAAAGTTTTAAGATAAAATAAGCAGCTAATTTTGATGGGGATGATGATTATACATATCTTCCAAGATGATGATTACACATATCTTCCAAGAGGTCATCATTTGTCATTGTGTTCAAGCAGCACTGTTGCCTATATTGCGGGATTTTTTGTCTTTAAACTGGAAAAATTATGGAAGAGTCAAACCTGTATTAATGATTTTACTGGTACTGATATAACAGCTCCTTGCATTCCTTTATTAGATTGAAAAATATAGGTACTCTAATACACCCATCTGATGACATGATAAATATATATACCTGTTGTGTGAAAAGAAATTCAGAGACTTGATAGCAATTGGCAGTGATACATATATGGAATTGGATAGAAAGGTTATGCAAAAGAATTTAATCTTTGTATTAGATTATTATACTTTTATAAATATATTTTCAAAGTCATGTAAGCATATTAACGAAACTGATCCAGATAATAATCATATTGTTTTACTTATTAAAGCTGTCGCAGAAAAATACCTGCAGATCAGAAATCTTGATGCTGCTAAAAAGTTTTCAGCAAGATTACTAGCAAAAAAAAATAAAAAATAAAATGAGAAGTCATCAGACGTATTCAAAACTGATACACTTTAGTGGGCAGTAGTCACTTCCTGAATGAATTGCATGTAAACGTATGGATAAAAAACTCCCAAAACACGGTGTTTCCTTTGACCTTCTTGATACCTACTTAGCTTTAGAGGTCAGAAGTCACTCTATCTTAGATCCCGGGACGTAATGAAAATATTAGATGGATTATCTTTTTACAAATGACATTTTTATCACCTTGTTAATCTTGCATTTCCCTGTCTGAGGAATTTATCCATCTTAGGATTACCATAATACTCGGGATTAATGCAGAGAGAGTAAAATTATAGCTGATTACTCTCCTCCCAAGTCCTTTCTGTCTACGGTGGAGGGCATGTCGGCTATGACAGTTGGCTTCACCGTTTCCCATAAGCATTGACTACCGGTGCCACCTCCACTCATTTAACCTCCTTGGAGCTCAAGTCCGAGCATGTGTGAGTGAACAGATTTGATGGGTGTTTGACGTCCTGCTGACAGTAGCATGTAGGTCAGACGTATATACAGTACCCTGTAGATCAGACATAAACATGGTACGTTTATGATGGGTAAAATCTGAATTGGTAAGTTTGACCGGGTACATCTGGCAACATTTTCAATCGACATTCTAGTGGAAAATATTGGAAACTTCAGTGATCAAGCATCTGTTTTTGTATACTGTATACTTTTGTCACAATATCGTGTATTTACCATAACGACTTGATTTCTGTCTCCGTTGTCTGTGCTACTGTATGCATTATCATAATAAGGAGTTAAAGTAAATAAATAATTACATTAACAAGAAAACCACACGAAATTAAGCATTTCAAATGTATTACTAAAATGTGTTAAAATCATATTAAAGGTAATGATATTTAAAATACCACAATAAAATAAGATACAAATAAGTAAAAGAAGTAAATGCATAATGCAAGCAATAATAAGAACTTATGTAATTTATCTCTCGAGAATATTTCCGGAAATAGTTAATACACAGATGTTTGTTCAAATTAACGGATTTTGACATAGGAAAAATCTATTTCTGGGTGAGATAGCCATGTCATCCTGGTGGAAATTCTTCAATAGCAGCTTTCTACTTGGGATATTTCTGCGAGTGATATACCATAGAATTTTACCTTAGAGGTATCACAGAGTTCTAACCTCCGGAGCGAATATCCAGAGATATCGTGTATAAATCAGGGACATGTTTAAAACAATCCATGGATATCCTTCCCTCAATAGAGTTCACCTTGTCTCGAAGGATATGGGATAGGGAAGGATACGTGGGCGAGAGAGCCGTTAAAACTCCAAATCCCAATGTGCTACAACTAACACGTTTCCTGTAAACCCATTACCTTGTAGACACCATCTTGACGCTTGCTTGGAGTGGTTGGCCAAACGCCAGCCTTAAGTAAAGAGTCGCCATCTCCAGTGTAGTTAAATGGTATTATTTCGTACAGATTGGCTTTCCTAGCCTTCAAGAAACCTTAAAGTCATTAACAGTACAGACAGATTATACCGTAGTTCAACCCTTTTCCTCCACCTCCCTATAGGCATTGAATTGCTTGACATGCATGTGCGAAGGTATTACGTTCTTTGACAGATAATCAGAAAGCATAACGTCATTACCAGTAATGACAGATTATATTTCGGTCCTTTTCCTCTACTCTTCTACCTAAGCTTCATTTAACCTGTGTGTGAGAGAGAGAGAGAGAGAGAGAGAGAGAGAGAGAGAGAGAGAGAGAGAGAGAGAGAGAGAGAGAGCTTTATTCTTTATTCTTTGCAATTTAGCATGAAGATTTAGAAGATTGTGTTCTAGTTATAAATTAACAATACAGAAATGTCCAACTGTAAACTATTTAGCCAAAATTGTTTACAATAATCTTTAAGCTATTCATTTAAAAGTTAATAGGAAAAATTATTTTTTTTCTTCTACTATAGCAACTAAAAATTGAACATACTTTATGTTTAACTGTGATGAGTAAGACATGTTCATGGCGTCAATGACCTTAGATGTCAGGATGCCAGAAAACTTTCAATCGATAAGACAGGTTCGGCCCCACATTCGACCGCACAATGACGTACCTATTCACACGCCAAACAGGAACATGAGTATGTTAAACACAACCATACGTACAAATGACTGGCGTTACAATGGTTCCCATCAGGTACATCTACTGCATACAGCCTATATACTCTCGCCAACAGAGCAAAAATAGGGCAATTTCAGCTTGAGGGAGTAAACAGGAGAAAGATACTTGAATGTGTGATCCCAAAATTATGCTGGGATACTCCATTCACGTACCTTGCTCCCGTTTGTTTCCATAAGACAAAATTGACAATTTTTTTGCACTGTCGGGGAGAATATAGGCCGTATGCAGGTGTAATTTGTACTCCCCAGTCTGATGGGAACCATTGCAACAACAGACTTTTGTATTTCACTACCATTTGCTCCCATAAGCCAAAATTGACCCATTTTTTGTTCTTTCGAGGACAGTATAGGCCATACGCAAGCGTAATTTGTACTTCCCAGTCTGACTGGAACCATAGAGACACCAGTCTTTTGTATCTTGCTCCTGTTTGTTCCTGTAAGCCAAAATTAACCCATTCTTTGCTCTGTCAGGGACCATATAGGCTGTATGCGGGCGTAGTTTGTACTTCCCGGTCTGACGGGGATCATTGTGACCACGGTCTCTTGTATCTTGCTCCCGTTTGCTTCCATAAGTCAAAATTGCACTTTTTTTTTTTTTTTTTTTGCTCTGTTGGGGAGAGTAAACAGTAGGTCATAAGCAGGCGTAAATTGTACTTCCCGGTCTGATGTGAACCATTGCAATGCCAGTCCTTAGTATCTGACTCCCGTTTGCTCCCGTAAACCAAAATTGATCCTTTTTTTGCTCTGTCAGGGACAGTATAGTCCATATTCAGGCATCTTTTGAACTTCCCAGTCTAACAGGAACTATTACGATACCAGTCTTTTGAGTCTTGCTCCCATTTGTTTCCGTAAGAAAAATTTGCCGCTTTTTTCACTGTCAGGGACAGTATAGGCCGTATGCAGGAGTAATTTGAAATTCCCGGTCTGATAGGAACATTGCGACTCCTGTCCTTGGTATCTGGCAACCGCTAGTTCCCGTAAGCCAAAATTGCCCATTTTATTGCTGTCAGGGACAGTAGAGGCCGTGTGCAGACTTCAATTATTATTCCCGGTCTGACAAGAACCATTGCAACACCAGTCGCTTGTGACTTGCTCCCATTTACCTATTTTTTGCTCTGCCAGACATAATTTGTACTTCCCGGTCTAACGGGAACCATTGCGAAGCCAGTCTTTCGTATCTTCTCCCGTTTTTTACTGTAAGCGGAAATTGTCCCTTTTTTTGTCTGTGTCGTGGACAGTATAGGACATATGCAGGCATAAATTGTAATTCCTGTCTGACGAGAACCATTACCATGCCAGTCTTTAGTATCTTGCTCCCTTTTGCTCCCGTAAGCATAAATTGCCACTTTCTTTGCTCTGTTGTGGACATTATCGGCCCAATGCTGGCGTATTTTGTACTTACAGTTCTGACAGGGACCATTGTGAGGCCAGTCTTTTGTATCTTGGTCCCATTTGTTCTCATAAGTAAAATATTGCCACCATCTTGTTCTGTCAGGGACATTATAGGCCATGTACAACTATAATAAGTACTTCCGGTCTAACAGGATACACTGCAACCCCAGTATTTTGTATCCTGCTTCCGTTTGTTCCGGAAAGTCGAAATTGTCAATTTTTTTGCTCTATCGGAGAGAGCATATACCGTATGCAGGCATAATTTGTACTTCCCGGTCGGACGGGAACCATCGCGACGCCAGTCTTTTGTATCTTTCTCCCAGTTGCTTCCGTTAGCCAAAATTGCCCGCATTTTTTGCTCTGTCGGGGAGAGTATAGGCCGTATGCAGGGTAATTTGTACTTCCTAATCTGAAAAGAACCATTGCGACGCCAGTCTTTAGTATTTTGCTCCCTTTAGCTCACGTAAGCCAAATTGCCCATTTTCTTGCTGTGTCGGGAAGATTATATGCCGTATGCAGGCGTAATTTGTACTTTCTGGTCTGACAGGAACCATTGCGACACCAGTCTTTTGTACCTTGATCCCCTTTGTTCCCGTAAGCCAAAATTCCCATTTTCTTAGCTTTGTCGGGGACAGTATAGGCCATATGCATACATAATTTGTACTTCCCGGTCTGACGGAACCAGTCTTTTATATCTTGCTCCTGTTTGCTCCCATTAGCCAAGATTGGCTTTTTTTATGCTCTGTTGGGGGGAGCATATGCCGTATGCAACCAGGTGTAATTCGTACTTCCCTTGTCTGACGAGAACCATTACGATGCCAGTCTTTAGTATCTTGCTCCCTTTTGCTCAGGTAAGCCGAAATTGCCCCGTTTTTTGTTTTTTTTTTTTTTTTGCTCTGTCGTGGACAGTATATGATGTATGCAAGTGTAATTTGTACTTCATGATCTGATGGGAACAATTGCTATGCCAGTCTTTTGCAGCTTGCTTCCGTTTGTTCCCGGGAGCCAAAACTGCGCCTTTTCTTGATCTGTCACGAACAGTATAGGCTGTATGCAGGCATAATTTGTACTTCCCGGTCTGACAGGAACCATTGCGACACCAATCTTTGTATCTTGCTCCTGTTTGTTCCAGTTAGAGAAAAGTGACCCCTTCTTTTTTTTAAGGCATATGTCTAACGGGAACCATAGTAACGCCCGTCTTTTGTATGTACATTTGTGTTTACGTTTAACGTACTCATGTTCCTGTCATCAGCCAGTTCTACATGTGAAAAGATACATCACTGTGTGGTTGAACATTGGGCCACCCCATCATCCCCAACGCCATTTAACATATGATGATTTTAGTTGTTATAGAGGAGCAAACACTAAATTTTCTAATATCCTTTTTATATAAATATCTGGTCTCAATAATTATTAAGCCATGATTGTGGCTGAATAATTTTTAGTCGGACATGTCGTTGTTGTTTAAATATAACTAAAACACAATCTACTAGAACTTCATGCTAAATGACAACGAATGAAAAATTGAATCTCTCTCTCTCTCTCTCTCTCTCTCTCTCTCTCTCTCTCTCTCTCTCTCTCTCTCTCTCTCTCAAAAGTAAAATTAACCTGAGGTTGGATATGATAATTGGAGACTGTCAAAATCTAACTGAGGCCTTTTGTGTTAATAGGCATAGGAGGAAATGATGATGAAGATGAGGATGAGAGAAAAATTAGCTACGTCCTTATATTCCTGAATTTGACTACCCACCATGAAGGATGACTTTTGCCCAATTACTGGCTGTATGCAGTAATCATGAGAAGACGATAATAAGAGCCATTGAGAAGACAGAGTATAAGATCAACGCAACTGAAGCAGCTATTAGTTTTAACAAAACTTGCCTGAAAGAGGGTCTACTACTCAAATAATAATAATAATAATAATAATAATAAAAATAATAATAAGAATAATAATTATAATAATAATTAAAAATTTACCCACCGTACACATACCATATTTCTGACTGACCAACAAGCTTTATACATCTGACCTACATGCTACCATAAGCAGGCAATCAAACCCACCAAATCTTTTCACTCGCTCATGTATGGGCTTGAGCCCCGACCGTGATGCTGGGATACACATTCACATATCTTGCTTCCGTATTTTCCCATAATAGAATTTTATGGTATTTGGCAACCAAACACGTCACACTTTAAGGCTTGCGAAGTATGTCTGGATTGCGGCGCCACGTTTTTTGGGGCATAACACGTATTGTCCATCTGTATCCTATTGGATGAAAATCACAAGCGAGGCTCAAACCTGTACATAAGAACTTCAGCTAAGCTGTTGCTTCTGGTGAGAGAAGTTCACCAACATGACTAAACCTCACCACAACTGACCAAAAGTTATGCCTCATATATGAAGAGGAGAAGACAGAGACACTGACCAGACCTGACCAATCACAGAGAAAAGACACTGGGAGTGGGTACAGTTCACTCGGAGAGAACTTCGTAAAATTTAGTGAACTTGAAGAGCTTTCGACAATTATTTTACCGGGAAAGACTTCATGATGGTCAGGGCATTGAAGCTGCGATGGATGCACATTGAGCAAAATATCATCAGACATGCAAGCTCACTTACAACAACACCATCCTGTAAAGAGCACAAAAGAGAGCACTCAGAAAGGAGGTAAGAGCGATGAGAAACAAGCTGCATGCAAACGCACAAGGTTGCATATACGCTCATCAAGTACAGAGGAGGTCCAAGAAACATGTTTCTTCTGTGAACAACCTGCTAGTGCTGCTAGTGTTTGCAGGGCTGCAGAGTCCAACTGGACTGATTGGTACATGTCTGTGCAACCCTTTTTGATGATACAGAGCTCCTGAGCTGTCTCAGTGGTGGGGACATGATAGCGTTGGAAGCCCAGTATCACCTACGCCGCTTGATGGGACTTTACAATCACAGTCAACACGATCACAGGACACAGACCAAGAACAAGAAATATCATCAGTTGTCTTCACTGAACACGTCCTTTGCATTGAAGAAACGAGATAAGAGAAGGAGACGGCACCAGTATTCAGATTGGGCGACCTTGTACAGTACTATCAGTCCACAATGGAAGAGCTACGAGTCAGGTGCACACCAGAGTCTACTCCACACGACTGAAACAGAGACTGCCAGCTCAGTTTCCTCACATGCGGGCATACACCAAGGAGAGAGACATCCTGATGGCATTTGAAGATGATGTCCTGGTCTTCTCAAAGCCTGCAAGCTGGTCAGTAATATTAATGCAGTCCATCTTGCCCATGCTGCACAGATTGTTTGGCTTCACATGTTTGAAGAAACCAAGCCCTTCGCAGGGTTCCCTGAATCTGTGCCACAGTTGCTGCTTGCCTTAGTCAGCATGACCCTAAGGGGACCCAACATCACAGAATAGATGGCAGGCACTTGCCCTGCAGCAATTTCTGCAGCCAGACACTGAAATTCAACAGCATCAAACACAGGCAAACATGTGGCACCAAATCATCCACCAGTGTCAGACACAGTGTTGAACGGGAGACCCCTCTTCCAATTTACATAGGGATGATGCTACATGCTCATATGTGCAAGTATCTCACCTTGGATTGAGCTTCTCTTATGATAGAGTGCTCCAATTTTCATCACATATGCGCAACAGGGCTGCTAACAGTTTCTCAGAGAACGAGTGCTCTGCCCTCTGAAAATGAGTGGCAAAATGTTCACAACTGCTGCAGTACACAGAATAGATCACTACCCCCCGTGCAACAACATAAAGGAATCCTCCAACCGTACCAATATCTCCCTGATACAACATCCTTCTTACAATGGCGAAGGAGTGGATTGGAGCATCGTCATTATTGTTAGATCTGGGGATGCATGGTCAGAGACAGTCGCCCCATTGTCGCACTATTACACTGATGTACCCCCCTGTCATTAGCGGCATCAAGAAGTTGCTAGTTCCAGCTGAAACGGTGGCATCATTGACCAGAGGAGAGGAGAATTCAAACAGCGCTCTGATGAAGAATACCAATGGCTAGGCAATGCAAAGCAAGTCCTGGAAGACAACACTGATACAGTGGCCAATGACAACACATCTTGGTCTGCCTTTCATGCCAACTGACAGTCACCAGATGCATGAGTCATTGGCCCAGAGGTACTGCTTTAAGTCTTCCTAGAGAGCACCCACACAGTGGCTATGATCCGCCACTCAATAGGCGTCTTGAAGAAGGCTGTAGAAAACCTGAATCCTGGACAGAAACCAGTGGTCACCTCTGATCAGCCACTGTTTGCTTTGGCCAAGCACATACAGTGGGAGTGGCTAGAGAGCTAGGGTGAAGACCATATAGTGGTGATGTTTGGTGGTCTCAACATAGAGATGGCGGCACTAAAAACACTAGGGCACTGGCTGCAAGGGAGTAGTTGGGTGCAAGCACTTGTAGAAGCTGAGATTGTGACAACAGGTACAGCAGACTCATTCCTGCGAGCATCCCATGTCTTGCACACAAGATGAGCAAATCAAGTGACTGCAGCAGCAACGTACATCCTGCAAAATCGTGCCTATAGCCACTACTGTCTGAGAGAAACCAATGATATAAAGAAACTTCCTGGTGTTGCCCGAGAGAACGCATATCCAAGTTTTGTTACTGGGCATCCATGCTGGGACTAGAGCAGTTGGTTCTAGTGTATGTGCATTCTCGCAGGCAGCAATGTACCTTGATATTCTGACAGAGCTGGTCCCCTAGTTCCATACAAAGGATCACACCTACTATGTTAGGTGGATAACAGTGCACCTGAAGGACATAGCCAAATTCACCACCAAACACCCAGATGTAGCCAGGAAATTCAAGGAGGGCCATTTCACCGTTCAGAAAACACAGAGGGTGTTCTCTTCAATTCCAATTAACCAAGGACATGAACAAAATAAAGCCTGCCCCATAGGAGATGGTGGAGCAGTTGGACTCACTGACAACTCTTAGAGTCCTACCTCGCTGCATTATTGGATGACCAGAAATTGCCAGGGTGATCAAAGAATTCCAGGATTGGAACAAACACTTGAGATGGCAAACAGCAGACATACGTCATCATGATCAGACACCTTGTGGAAGCAGAGATTGCAATAACAGGTACAGCAAACTCCTTCCTACGAGCATCCGATGTATTTTTCATAAGAGCAAATCAAGTGACAGCAGCAGCAATGTACATCCTGCAAAATCGTGCCTACAGCCACGGCTGTTTAGGAAAAACCAGTGATATAGAAAAACTTCCTCTGTTTTAGGACTGGCGTTGCCTGAGAGAACACATCCCCCAGTTTTCTAATGGACATCTGTGCTGGAACTATAACTATTGGTTCTAGTGTATGTGAGTTCTCTCAAGCAGGGATCATTCTTGTTGTATCTTGATGTTCTGACAGACCTGGTCCCCTGGTTTCATGCAATGGATCACACCCACTACACTAGGTGGATATCAGTGCACCTGAAGGACATAGCCAAATTTACCACCAAACACCCAGATGTAGCCAGGAAATTAAGGGAAAGCCATTTCACCGTTCAAAAAACACAGAGGGTGTTCTCTTCAAACCCGATTAACCGGGCACATGAACAAAATAAAGCCTGTATCAAGGAAGACGGTGAAGCAGTTGGGCTCACTGAAAACTCCAGTGTCCTACCTCGCTGGAAGGTTGTGGGACCAGAAGTTGCCAGGGTGAACTAAGAATTTCAGGATTGGAACCAAAACTGGAGATGGCAAACAGCAGACACAAGTCATCATGATCAGATGCCATGTGTACAGGCCTCATTTGTGAAGGATATTCACTCTAGTTGGCTCATAGAGGAGATGGGAAAGCCATTCGAGAAGGTGAGTTAGGATGTACTCAATCTGGACACAAAGGAGATTGCAGGTCCTGCTACCGTGGACACCGTGATAAATGTTAAGAGGATTAGCCAAGAGCAGTTTGATACTTTCACCAGAGAAGGTCTGATGTACAGAACAAAGGCCGTGGACGGCCTTATTCATTGTAAAAAGCTGAAGGTGTTCAGCACTTCCACTCCAAGAATCCAGAGCAAAGGTCAGCAACAGATTGCCACCATCAAGAATGACCGTGAACTCTTCACACGCCTGTACATTGGCTGCCAGGAGAGGAATGAAGATTTTGAAGAGTTCTTTCATCACAAAAACCAGGCATGTCCTCCTGCACTATCTGATGGTGGAAGTCTCTGCACTGGTACCAAGAATGATCTCATCACATATTTGGAAGAAATCTCCAATGCAAAGAAAGACTCCTGTAACAACCTTCATTGTGCTTGATGGAGCAGCCATCGCCCATATGTTGAAGCCGGCTGCATCAAAGACCTTTGAAGAATATGCACAACACATCTTCATCCCATATATATCCACGAAGCTGCAAACAGTGTCCCACCTGGATCTGGTCTGGGTTAATTACCTTGCTGATTCACTGAAAGGTAGAGCACATGCAAAGCAAGGACAAGGCATGTAGAGATGTGTGGTGGTTGCTGCAGGCATACCAGGAAACTTGCAGAACTACTTATGAGTGGACAGCAACAAAACCGAGCTGTTCCAGTTCCTCTCAACAGCTTTCATGGAATTACTGATGGAGAGGCACTTCTCAGCAAGACATTACTGCCAGATCTGACCTCACTCAACCCATGTAACAATGAAGAAGCCGACACTCATGTGTTGCTGCATGCATCTCACGCAGCCCAGCATGGATACCATGCAACACTCATCTGATGTTGTGGTGCTGGCAGTGTCCCTAGCAAAAGAGTTGAAATCAGAAGATGAATTGTGACTGGCTTTCAGAACAGGCCAGAGTTTCCGGTACCTAGCAGCACACAAAATAGCAGTTGGGTTAGGACGAGAAAAGGCTTGTGCATTGCCAATATTCCGCACCCTAACTGAATGCGACACTGTGTCTAGATTTGCTAGATGTGGCAAGAAGACTGCGATGGAAATCAGGAAGGTACTGCTAGAACTCACTGAGGCACTGCTGCTGCTGTCCTATGCACCACGCAATATACCAGATGATGCTTTGTGCATCATCGAGAGGTTCATGATCCTGTTGTGTGACCAAACCAGCCAATGCACAGACATTGACGCTCATCCCTCAAACAAAGCCAGCTCTGGAGAAACCTGTCAAGAGGACAGTGTATCAAGGTGGACATGTATGGGGCCAGATACTGCAGCCAGCACCAGAGCTCCCTCCTCCAACAAATTGGGATTGGTCAAGGACTGGAGAAGGGCAAAACATACCTTACTGGACCAGGCTACCTGAGGCAGCTTACGGCTGCATTGAGCTGGTTTCTTGCAAGTGCAAGAAAGGGTGTGTGATGTCTTGCAAGTGCAAAAAGGCTGCCCTTCAGTGCACAGCCCTCTGTGATTGTGAAGGGCACTGCGCATGAGAGTGATTCCACAACATACATGTACTTATCCCAATGCTGAACTTGTTAACATGACAATGTTCAAGTACATATATCTTCAGTACTGGTATATACCTAGCCTTAGATAGGACACCATTGTAGAATGTCAGTGTACACTTAACCTTAGATACTAGACCATGTGACAGGTCATTATTCAATAAAATCATTTTTTTCCAAAGTATTGTGTTGAATCCAATATTTGCCCAGATAATTTCCAAATACAATCATATAGACAATGCCAAGTGTCAATTGGTACCATTGGATTCCTTACCCCAATAACATATATTTAGATACCAGAATCAAACCAATAACTTCATTATGTCCAAAGATAATAGCAAACGTAGATTTCAAGTGGCTGCACTTTTGAAATCCAATATGGCGTACATAAAGAGAGAATTTCAAGTGGCCCCATATTTGAAAATGTTTGCAGCATATTAGTGTACAATTATGACAAAATTGGTGCTTTTACAAAAAATGTACAATTCCTTGGCATATTTGAGCTAAGCTGCCCCACTATCAGGCCTAAAATACTGACTCCTCTTAACATAGTCCTGTGGAGCCCTAACAGAAGAGAGAGGTAAAATTCCTGATTTCCTCTGTACACCTGAAGAGAAGAGATGGAGGACTCGAACCTGGTCTCATAGACAGTTGAGTTTTGGTTTTTGGCCACGAAGCTAGGAACATAATAGGAGACCTCCTTCCATCCTTTGGAATGACTTGTGACATAAGAGATGTCATGAAGCTACCCAACTCAAATTTGCCAAAGCTAAGACTAGCAGAAAGACAGTCTGTCCAACACCTCTCAAGGGCTTATATGGGTGTGTGGAGGATTTATTTTTTTGTTTTATTTTATTTTTGTTTTTGCCAAATCCTGTGAGAGAGAGAGAGAGAGAGAGAGAGAGAGAGAGAGAGATATTGTGTTAGCGAGCGAAAGTAGTTAGGTTAACGATCGTTTGTGGTGAGAAAGACTGTTGGTACAAATGAGATTGTTTGTTTACATTTTTAGTAAGGTTACGACAGTGGTGAATGTTTCGGAGCGAATGCTTTTTTTGATTGACTGCGTCCTGAAGCAGTTGTGTGGTTGAATGCTGGATTATTATTTTTTTTGACCAGCGTGAAAGTGTTTTTTTTTATTTTCTGAGTAAGTACAGTTTTGTTTATCTTTGCTTATCGTGATTGTGAATGATAGGAACAATTTATTATTTATCTTTGATTATAGTGCGATAGTTCAGTTAGCTAGAAGTGTTCGTAAGTGTTTTTCTTTTTATTTTGGCAGGCCGTGATTCCTCCTTTGGGAGAGAGTTCCTCGAGTGTTTACTTGATTGTTGACGACTTGGCCTGTAACAGAACTTGATACGATTGCTCAGATTTATTTTGTTGACGACCTGGACTACGATTATGATTATGATTTGATTGCTCTTAACGATTTTATTGATATTGATGCCATAATGACCCCGCCCGTATGAAGGAATTTCCGTCTGGACCACTGATGAATAAGATTGTGATGATGATGATAATGATGACTATGATTAATTAACCCCGATATAGGAAGTGAGTGTGGTAGTTGGACTCGGGGTATTACCGGTTGCCAATAAGTTGTGGCAGTGGGCTGTGAAGGTCTCTGGGGCCTTGTATGGACAACGGTGTCCACATACTGTGATTTATTATTTTAATTGCGTTTTTTGTACTGTTTGTGAATGGTGTCGGTGTCGGGTTTGTGAGGGTTATTTTGAGTATTGGCGACGGTGTCCGTGGTCACACATATATTTACAGAATATTTTGTTTATGAAGATTTAGGTTTGGTGATTTGTTTGTCTGTCTTTAGTATTAAGGTTTCGTGAATGACATTATTTTGGTTTTTTGAATATTTTAAGTGATTTTTATAGTTAGTAAGAAATATATAGTTTTAAGGATATGTTTTGTTTTGTTTTGTCCTTATGTCTAAGAGTCTGGTTTTAGATAACGTAAGGGGAAAGTTTGTTTTGTGGAGACATTTGTCAGCTAGAGTGATTCAAGGGTGTAGGGGTTGTTTGTGCAACATCCCGCCACATTATTTTGGCGCCCGAACAGGGACAGCCGAGGTGGGATTGAAGCTGGACTCTTAGACGAAGGACTGATAGGATAAGATATTAGATATAAGGTTGATGAAAAATGGAGGAGCAGTTGAGGGTTTTGAAGGAGGAATTGCGGCTGAGTAAGGAGCGTGAGGAGAAGTTGTTGCAAGAGAATAAGTGGTTAAGGTGTGAGAATGAGGAGATGCATAGGAAACTGAGGGAAATTCAGGGAACAGTAGAGAGAGTGGAAGAGGGTGTTGAGATGAGGATGCGAGAGAATGAAGAACGAATGGAGAAACGAATGGAAGATATGATGGGGCAAGTCATGGGGATGATGAAAACTATAATGGGTGAAGGTGCAGTCGGAGGAGTGTCCTCAGTTTCGGGTAATGGGTTGATAGTGGATGAGAAGGCTAAGGTTAGTGATAATGGGAAAGGAAGTGATAGTGATAGTAGTAATAGTGATGGTGATATTGAAGATAAGGGAATTAGGCATAGTAAGGATGAACACAAAGGTGAGAGGAAAGATGAAAGGAAAGGTAAAGGTGATGTGAAGAAAGAGAAGAAAAGTATCAGGCTGATAGCAAGGACGATCGTGAATGGGTGAAAGTGGTAAGTAAGAAAAAGGGTAAGAAGGGAATGGTTAAGGATAGGAATTTAAGTGTGGAAGTGGATTCATTATATTCAAATGAGGAAGAAGGTAACAAGGGAGTAGACAGTGATGATAGCAGTGAGAATGAACGTGATGTGTGTAAAACTGTGTTTATGAGAGAGGTACCTCGGTGTGAAAGGTTCAATGAGCATAGCAGTAGGGATGTATATGATTTTTTCAAGGAGTATGAGAGGTATTGTCAGGATAAGTATGGTGATAGTAAAAGAGTTTGGGCTAGGGAGTTAGGAGAATATTTGACTGGGTATTTGTTGACGATGTATGGAGTGATAATGAGTGTAGGGGACGTTGATTATGAAAGTGTGAAAAAGAGAATAATTGAGCAGGTAAAACGTATGAAAGGGAGTGTTAGGTATAAGCATAAGAATGATTTTGATGAAGCACGGATGAATGCAGGAGAAGCGATATCAATGTACGTATGTAGGTTGGAAACGTTAGCTAGGAAGAAGTATGGGGAGGAAGGCATAAATGAGAATAAGGAGTTAATGAGGAAGTTTTTGGCAACAGTACCTGAGAATGTGTGTGAATTTATTAATTTGAAACGCAAAGAGAAAATGAGGTGGACGCAAGAGAGATTGACATGGGATGATATACTAGAGATAGTTGAGGATTATGAGTTAGATAGGTGCATGAAAGAAAGTAAATCTGTGAGTGTAAGAACTGGAATGGAGGAAAGTGTGCCAGAATTTGTTAGTTTTAGAGATGCTGTTATGAGAGGACCGATGAGGGTAGCTGATAGTGTAGTAGATAGGAGTGTTAGGGCGAGTAATGTGGGAATACCTGTAAGGACAAATGAAGGGTTTAGGCAAGGGAATCAGGTTTGGAGGGATAGGAGTGCTAGTGCGCCGCAAGGTAGGTCAGGTAGTTGTATCCGTGAAGAGAAGTGTTATAGATGTGGGAAAGTAGGACATAAGAAGAATGAATGTAGATGGGCTCTAGGTGCTTGTTTTGGATGTGGTGAGGTAGGGCATAGAATTAGTGAGTGCAAGAAAGAGAAAGGGATAAAATGTTATCGGTGTGGTATGACTGGGCACATAGCGAGTGGATGTCGGAGTAATCGTACAAATGTGATTTGCGGTAATTGTGGTAAGGATGGTCATTATGCTAGAATGTGCAAGGAGCCGCGGGGTAAGTGTACTGAATGTGGTGTAGATGGGCATGTAGCTAGGGTATGTAGGAAGAAGGGAGTAAATCAGCCAGGATGTTCGGGAAACTAGAGTGTAAGAGGGTTCAGCTGGGTGAGTCCTCCTGTGTGTGTGGAAGGAATATGATTAATGTTTGTGAGAATGGGATGAATAATTGGTTGGAAATGAGCAAGTATGAATCTAGTATGCATGAGAAGTTAGGGCTGGAAAATAAACAATTAGTGTTAGTTGAATATAGGAAAAAGAGGCGTTTGAAAGTTTTAAGTGAGGAGAAAGTGCAAGGGAAATTTATAGGTATAGGTAAGAATACGAATAAGTATGACAAGGGTGTAAATGTTAAAGTGAGTGTGGAGGATAAATGTATTAATACAGATGAAACGTGGCTGAGTATGAATGATACTTATAGTGTGTGTGGCTTTTCGTTAGATGATGTAAAAGAAAAAATTAATAACGCAAGAATGAGAGACAGGAGAATGATAAGTAGTATGAATGAATCTTTTACTAAAGTTGAGAATGTTTTTGATGAAATGGATGAACTGTTTACAGAAATGAGTGTAATTATAGGGCCAGATGAGAACGAGGTAGATATGATTGTACATGATATATTAGATGATAGGGATTTAGATAGGAATAGTGTTAATGTAGCGAATGATTGTGATAAGGAAGAAGTGAATGAGAGAGTATATGGAGGCCCAGTTACTCGGAGTAGAGGTCCCGTTCCCGACTGCGACTGGGTTATGAAAAAGATAATGTAAGTGTTGTGTGAGAAGGATTTGGCAAAGTAAGGGGGGAAGAATGTGGAGGATTTATTTTTTGTTTTATTTTATTTTTGTTTTTGCCAAATCCTGTGAGAGAGAGAGAGAGAGAGAGAGAGAGAGAGAGAGAGAGATATTGTGTTAGCGAGCGAAAGTAGTTAGGTTAACGATCGTTTGTGGTGAGAAAGACTGTTGGTACAAATGAGATTGTTTGTTTACATTTTTAGTAAGGTTACGACAGTGGTGAATGTTTCGGAGCGAATGCTTTTTTTGATTGACTGCGTCCTGAAGCAGTTGTGTGGTTGAATGCTGGATTATTATTTTTTGACCAGCGTGAAAGTGGTTTTTTTTATTTTCTGAGTAAGTACAGTTTTGTTTATCTTTGCTTATCGTGATTGTGAATGATAGGAACAATTTATTATTTATCTTTGATTATAGTGCGATAGTTCAGTTAGCTAGAAGTGTTCGTAAGTGTTTTTCTTTTTATTTTGGCAGGCCGTGATTCCTCCTTTGGGAGAGAGTTCCTCGAGTGTTTACTTGATTGTTGACGACTTGGCCTGTAACAGAACTTGATACGATTACTCAGATTTATTTTGTTGACGACCTGGACTACGATTATGATTATGATTTGATTGCTCTTAACGATTTTATTGATATTGATGCCATAATGACCCCGCCCGTATGAAGGAATTTCCGTCTGGACCACTGATGAATAAGATTGTGATGATGATGATAATGATGACTATGATTAATTAACCCCGATATAGGAAGTGAGTGTGGTAGTTGGACTCGGGGTATTACCGGTTGCCAATAAGTTGTGGCAGTGGGCTGTGAAGGTCTCTGGGGCCTTGTATGGACAACGGTGTCCACATACTGTGATTTATTATTTTAATTGCGTTTTTTGTACTGTTTGTGAATGGTGTCGGTGTCGGGTTTGTGAGGGTTATTTTGAGTATTGGCGACGGTGTCCGTGGTCACACATATATTTACAGAATATTTTGTTTATGAAGATTTAGGTTTGGTGATTTGTTTGTCTGTCTTTAGTATTAAGGTTTCGTGAATGACATTATTTTGGTTTTTTGAATATTTTAAGTGATTGTTATAGTTAGTAAGAAATATATAGTTTTAAGGATATGTTTTGTTTTGTTTTGTCCTTATGTCTAAGAGTCTGGTTTTAGATAACGTAAGGGGAAAGTTTGTTTTGTGGAGACATTTGTCAGCTAGAGTGATTCAAGGGTGTGGGGGTTGTTTGTGCAACAACCCGCCACAGGTGCACATAGGAGACTTGAGAACATGGCTCATTTCCCAGTCCGGGGACGTGAACTCCCAGGGTACACAGGACTTTTCAAAGCTCCTTATGAGCATAGACAATTCCTATGAGGACGAAAGATTTAAGCCCTTCAGTCTGTTAACCTGGTTCAAGGCTTACCAATAGTCTTTCATTGCTGAGAATAAGAAGTTATTTTCTCAGTGATGGAAGACAAGAAAAACAAAATATAGCCAAATTCTCTTGGTAAACAGCTGCAAAGACCATTTGCAGGTATCAACACTTCCTGTGCAGTAACTTGCGAGCCTTTCACTCAGAGATGTTGGATAGTCTCTACCCAAGAACTGCAAGAGACACCATCAAATGACAGTACTTCCGAGGGTGGAACTGAAAAACAAGAGTAGATCACCAAGACATTTCTCATAGCACCTCAAAAGGAGCCTCAACAGATTTAGATATCATTAGGTGTGCGGACACTGGGAAAAACCAGGGTCATTCTCTGACCTGATGTTTTCAACACTGCTGATTAATCAGTGAATCAGGCAGGTGGATGGAAAGGAGTACACATTCAGGTTGTCACAAGGGTGTTGAAAAGTGTTCTCAAACAAAGCCCAAATATCTGGAATGGCGAAGTAGAAACCGGGAGTTTCTTGTCCAAGCCGTGATGTGCACAGGTTGATTGCCAGTGATCCTCAAGAGACCAAGAAGTCTTTCCTCCGCAAGATGAACTAGGGACCACTCTGAGCCTATAACTTACTCCTGACAACTTATATGTGTATGGAATGAACTTTACTGGCAGCTCTACGGCACTGTTCATAGGCGCTACTGAGTCCCGAATCAGATACTGATCACCCCTTCATGTTGAATGCAGGTGTTTTTCTTTTGTTAACCACACCCCTGTAGCAACTTGATCCCTAAGGTGTGCATCTCACCTATCCTTAGATGCATCTGCAAACAGTATCATCTCTAAAGCTGGGGAGTTGAGTGAAATTCCACTGGCAAAGTTTTTGTCATTCAGCCACCAGAAAAGATCATCCAGTACCTCCTACTCAACAAAAATATAAAATTGGGGGTCAATGACCATTGATCTGTGACACCAATGATGCGCCTGCTGATGGAGACGGCTGTTTGGTATGAGTTCCTCCAATTAGGAATGATATTCAAGAAGGCATTGCCACCGTTGAGCCTAGAGTTCTTGCTTGAGCAAGAACGGCTGCACTACATCTTTGACCCAACTGATGCAATCCTCTGTTGAGAAGACTCTCATTGCTTCTGTGACACTCTATGCCCAAGTACTTCATCCTGCGACTTGACCTTTCCCAATTGACTATGATCACCAGATCGCAACAGTAGGAGAGTGGTTGATACCAATCCTGAAGCAATGACCTCCAGGAAGGGCCAGGACCAGCCACCTCTCCCGATACCTCAACAGACAAAGTTGCAATGGGCCAAAGCGGAGGCCAAAGGGAGCACATGCTTGAACACTTGGGGAGCTGTAAACAGTCCCAAACACAGGGCTTTGAACTGGTATACTACTCCCTTGAGGATGCAGCTAAGGTACTTTCTATAGGACTGGTGGGTGATTATTTGGAAATGCACATATCTCAATTCCACCAAAAGCGAACCCTTCTTTTCTGTTTGCAGATCACACAGTTCTTGCAATCTCCATGCTGAACAGAGTTTCATGAATAAACTTGCTTAGTGGCAAGTGTCAATGACTAGTGACCATCTCCCAGTCTACTTCTACATCCAGAAGAATAGACTCCAGAACACAGAGAATCGTCTTAAACGACTTTGAATGATCCTCCTGCTCCATTGCTTTCCCATTTGCTGCCAAGTTCAGGGCTTTCACCAAATTTGGAGAGTATCCCTAAAATGCCATCAGAGTGAAAGTGAGGGAAGGTCCAAGATCTTCGAATGATAGACGGTATCCATCCAAAAAAACTACCACCCACCGCTCTACTCCATGTCTCTAACACATTGCGTAATGGTTATCCACCAACTTGTAGCACCTGGAAGACAGTTTGTTATCTACTACATCACCTTCCTCCCTTTTTACTTCTACTGCTTCTCCTGAACTGCCAGATTGGGAATGAAATAGTGAAGACTCTCATTGCTTCTGTGACACTCGCTGTGCCCAAGTACTTCATCCTGTGATTTGACTTTTCCCAATTTACTACGATCACCAGATTGCAACAGTAGGAGGGTGGTTGATAGCAATCCTGAAGAAGTGGCCTCCAATAAAGGCAAGGACCAGCCAGCTCTCCTAATATCTCAACAGACATATAAGGTTCCAGTGGGCCAAAGCGGAATCCAAAGTGAGCGCATGCTTGAACACTTGGGGAGCAGTGAACAGTCCCAAACACAGGGCTTTGAACTGGTAACTACTCCCTAGAGGGTGCAGTGAATGTACTTATATAGGACTGGTGTGTGAGTATTTGCAAATACACATCGCTCAGTTCCACCAACAGCATGAACCCTTCCTCTCTGATTGCAGATCACACAATACTTGCCATCTTCATGTTGAATTGAGTTTGATGAATAAACTTGCTCAGTGGCAAGAGGTTGATGACTAGTGTTCATCTCCCAGTCTACCTCTACGTCTGGAAGAACTGACTCTAAGACCCAGAGAACCATCTTAAAATTACTTTGAATTTATTCTGTTGCTCCATTGCTTTCCCCTTTTCTGCTAAGTTTAGAGCTTTCACCAATTTTGGAGAGTATCCCTGAAATACCATTAGAGTGAAAATGAGGGGAGGTTCCAGATCTTCAAATGATAGGCGGTATCCATCCCGAAGCACTACCACCCACCATTCTCCTCCATGTCTCTAACACATTGCATAAAGGTTATCCACCAACTTGTAGCACCTGGAGGAGAGGTTGTTAACTACAACGTTCCCTTCCTCCCTTCTTACTTCTGCTGCTTCTCTTGAACTGGCCAATTTGGGCATGAAAGGGTGAAGAAGAAGCAAATGGAGGTCAAGTCTCAATCTGGCTTTGGAGGCAGCCAACGCTGATCCTGACAGTGTAGCAAGGACTGAAGGTTTCATCACAGTTGCCTTCGAAGGACTTGGACCCCTGAAAGTATCTGTACAATGGATGATAAGTCATTGCTACCCTTCCTCCACTTCTCAACCATTGCCTCAACATTTTTTTGAGGAAAGAAAACGTAGCCTCACACACTGGGCGTTAAGGCTAACATCACCTCCTGTCAAACTAACCAGGAGAATTAGGAAGAAAACACATCACTTCTCTTCAGGAAAGTTGGCACATTGATAAGCTGACTGGTGTGCCATAAAAGGGGGAAAGGAGTACTTGCTGTTCTTCACCAATATCTCCAGATATGACAAATCTTGAGTGGTGGCAAAGTAAGTGACTGCAACACCAGACTACTGGTCGATCCAGGAAGCTACCTGCAGGCAAAAATGAGCAGTATCTAAATATATCTGCATCTAAATACTGAATTCATAGATAGATATTTATTCAAGTATTTAGGTACACATTTGAAAGCTTTTGATATGGCAATTGAGAAACAAGGATCATCAATTCAAGAGATTGAGGGACAGAAAGTTTATTTGGACACCGTGGGACAGAGAAGATTCTGCAAACGGATGCACGAACACTGACAAGCTTTTGGCTTACCTAGCATCTGGTGAAAAAGGCAAGATTTAAAGACTTTTTATTAGGTATTTAGTATTCATAAATACTTGAATACGATAAAGTAGACTGGTTACCCAAAATTCTGCAAAATCCCCCCATCCCCATACTTTTAAGTAATACATTAAGGGAATATCCTTGTATATCTGCATGTTAAGTATCTTATCAAACCTGGTTTTATTCTACATTTTAGAATTTCTTAGTGAGCTAATTAATTCAAATCTATAAAAATTCTGAATGCATATATCTCAAGAACCAGTTTTTTGCCTTTCAGAGGGTTTTATACATATCATTTACAAAACATTCTCCTGAAAATTAGAAGATAGCACGGAAAGACATTAATAAACCAAACGAAGAATAACTTTCTTTTTCATGTCATATTTTTACATACAATTTTCCCACGATTTTAACGAAAAACTGTAAACTCGAGCAAAATATCTTTGCATTACTTTGAAGGTCAATACAAACACTGCAAAATTAATTTTAAAATAATGGAAATCCTATTGAGGAGTGTGAAGGTTTATTTTACAATTAAATATTACAACTAGCAACAAAGACATTAACGAAAAAAACAAATAATGACCAAAAAAACTAATCCTAAAGGCCCAAGTACTATTAAATAGTAATATCCAAACTCTCGATACTTAACAGGTGTCCATTCGCTTCAGTAAGGTGCTTATCAAGTTGAACGTCTGGGACATGAATGACACTTGTTAGTCTGTCATGCCCCTTGGAAATATTTATTTTTTTATTTTTTTCCGAGTTCCCAGGCGCAGAATTAGTCACTGAACGATTTTCCTTGTGCACTGGTAAGAGTTATTGTGTTGATTTGGTTCCAATAAGGATTAACAAATGGTAAAGATCTCAAGTGATACTGAAGAAGATAAAAGACCATCATTAACTGCTGATGATATGGATAGTGAAAAAGTGCTTCCTACTATAAAGAAATCACATGATAGAATAGATAATACCTTGTTTGATAGGATATTCTTCAAAATTATCAAGGGAGAAGGATCAAAGATTAAATGCATAAGCTTCAACCTCTTCTAACACCAACCTGTACATGCATTTAAAGGTAAGTCAAATTTGTGTTACGTGCCTTTTGTTATCAAAAAGTTATAGTTAAAGTTCAGCATAATTTAATAGTTGATTCAAGATCTTTTGCACGAGAAGTTGACGAGATTAATGAAACGTCACAAGAAAGCAGCGCAATCCAGACACCTGCAATGATGGTCATGGCTTATTTCAATCATTGTGGACACGGTTTAGACAGTCTTAACAAACATCCAATAGTTAAGGAAATGTTTCCTAAATATTATACTATGCAGTCAACAGCAGCGTCAGTTGAACTATTATTCTACTTTATGGGACTAATTAACTCTCTCAGGAGAGAACGATTTTCAGATAATGTTTGTACAATTAGTGCTTATGAGGGCCAATAAGGATGTAGGTTGCATTAGTTTCTGTTCAGTCATTGATACTAATACTTGGATTGAATTTGAATAAATAAATAATTTATCCCCAAGACTTCATAATATCAATGATAACAAATTATGCAAGACATTATTGTAATCTCCTATATTTGGTCAAGGTACGGTATCAAATGGGCTTTGGTATACAGTAAAATATATACAGCAATTCCATGAAGACTAACATAATTCCTATAAAATGAATATATCAAAAGTATTTGTTAAGTATTTTAACTGTATTTGAATATAATCAACTGTAATATATTTAACTATTTAAATACTGTACATT
>NC_090745.1:52468164-52485664 GCF_036898095.1 Palaemon carinicauda | reverse complement strand
ATTGTGGCTGAATAATTTTTAGTCGGACATGTCGTTGTTGTTTAAATGTAACTAAAACACAATCTACTAGATCTTCATGTTAAACGACAACGAATAAAATCTCTCTCTCTCTCTCTCTCTCTCTCTCTCTCTCTCTCTCTCTCTCTCTCTCTCTCTCTCTCTCTCTCTCTCTCAAAAAGTAAAATTAACCTGAGGTAGGAGATGATAATTGGAGAAGTATTGATTCAAAAGCTCTAGATACAGACGACTGTCAAAATCTAAATGAGGCCCTTTGTGTTAATAGGCATAAGAGGAGATAATGATGAAGATGAGGATGAGAGAAAAATTAGCTACGTCCTTACATTCCTGAATTTGACTACCCACCATGAAGGATGACTTTTGCCAAATTACTGGCTGTATGCAATAATCATGAGAAGACGATAATAAGTGCCATTGAGAAAACAGAGTATAAGATCAACGCAACTGAAGCAGCTATTAGTTTTAACAAAACTTGCCTGAAAGAGGGTCTACTACTCAAATAATAATAATAATAATAATAATAATAATAATAATAATAATAATAATAATAATAATAATAATAAAATAATAATAATAATAATATTTACAAATTTACCCACCGTAAACATACCATGTTTCTGACTGACCAACAAGCTATATACAACTGACCTGCATATTACCATCAGCAGGCCATCAAACCCACCAAATCTGTACACTTGCTCATGTATGGGCTTGAGCCCCGATCGTGATGCTGGGATACACATTCACATATCTTTCTTCCGTTTTCTCCCATTATAGAGTTTAATGGAATTTGGCAACCATACACGTCGCACTTTAAGGCTTGCGAAGTATGTCTGGATTTCGGCGCCACGTTTTTTTGGGTATCTCACGTATTGTCCATCTGTATCCTATTGGATGCAAATCACAGGCGAGGCTCAAACCTGTACATAAGAACTTCAACTGAGCTGCTGCTTCTGGTGAGCGAATTTCACCAACATGACAAAACCTCACCACAACTGACCGGAAGTTATGCTTTATATATGAAGAGGAGAAGACAGAGACACTGACCAGACCTGACCAATCACACAAAAAAAAACATTGGGAGTGGGTACAGTTCACTCGGAGAGAACTTAGTAAAATTTAGTGAACTAGGAGAGCTTTCGACAATTATTTCACCGGGAAAGACTTCATGATTGTCATGGCATTGAAGCTGCCATGGTTGCACATTAAGCAAAATATCATCAGACATGCAAGCTCAGTTACAATAACACCAACCTGTAAAGAGCACAAAAGAGAGCAATCGGAAAGGAGGTAAGAGCGATGAGAAACAAGCTGCGAGAAAACGCATAAGGTTACATTCACGCTCATCTAGTACAGAGGAGGTCCAAGAAACTTGTTTCTTCTGAGAACAACCTGCTAGTGCTGGTAGCATTTGCAAATCTGCAACAGTCCAACTGAACTGATTGGTACATGTCTGTGCAACCCTTTTTGTTGATACAGAGCTCCTGAGCTGTCTCAGTGGTGGGGACATGATAGCGTTGGAAGCCCAATATCACCCACGCTGCTTGATAGGACTTTACAATCACAGTCAACACGATCACAAGACACAGACCAAGAACAAGAAATATCGTCAGTTGTCTTCGCTGAACTCGTCCCTTGCATTGAAGAAACGAGACAAGAGAAGGAGACGGCACCAGTATTCAGATTGGGCGACCTTGTACAGTTGTATCAGTCCACAATGGAAGAGCTACGAGTCAGGTGCACACCAGAGTCCACTCCACACGACTGAAAGAGAGAATGCCAGCTCAGTTTCCGGACATGCGGGCATACACTAAGGAGAGAGACATCCTGATGGCATTTGAAGATGATGTGCTGCTCTTCTCAAAGCTTGCAAGCTGGACAGTAATATTAATGCAGTCCATCTTGCCCATGCTGCACAGATTGTTTGGCTTCACATGTTTGAAGAAACCAAACCCTTCGCAGGGTTCCCTGAAAGATCTCAAGAGGAATCTGTGCCACAGTTGCTGCTTGCCTTAGTCAGCATGACCCTAAGGGGACCCAACATCACAGAATAGATCCCAAGAACTAGCCCTGCAGCAATGTCCGCAGCTCAGACACTTAAATTCAACAGCATCAAACACAAGCAAACATGTGGCACCAAATCATCCACCAGTGTCAGACAGACTGTTGAACGGGAGACCCCTCTTCCAATTTACATAGGGATACTGCTACGTGCAAGTGTTTCACCTTGGACCTAGCTTCTCTTATGATAGTGCTCCAATTCTCATCACATATGCGCAACAAGGTCTGCCAACAGTTTCTCAGAGAACGAGTGCTCTGCCCTCTGAAAATGAGTGGCAAAATGTTCACAACTGCTGCAGTAGACAGAATAGATCACTATCCCCAGTGCAACAACAAAAAGGAATTCTTCCATGGTACCACTATCTCCCTAATACAACATCCTTCTTACAATAGCGAAGGAGTGGATTGGAGCATCGTCAGTATTGGAAGATCTGGGGTTGCATGGTCAAAGACAGTCGCCCCATTGTTGCACAATTACACTGATGTACCCCCCTGTCACTAGAAGCCTCAAGAAGTTGCCAGTTATGGCTGAAACAGTGGCATCATTGTCCAGAGGTGAGGAGAATTCAAACAGCGCTCTGATGAAGAATACCAATGGCTAGGCAATGCAAAGCAAGTCCTGGAACACAACACTGATACAGTGGCCAACGACAACACATCTTGGTCTGCCTTTCATGCCAACTGACAGTCACCAGATGCATGAGTCATCGGCCCAGAGTTACTGCTTTAAGTCTTCCTAGAGAGCGCCCACACAGTGGCTATGATCCGCCACTCAACAGGCGTCTTGAAGAAGGCTGTAGAAAACCTGAATCCTGGACAGAAACCAGTGGTCACCTCTGATCAGCCACTGTTTGTTTTGGCCAAGCACATACAGTGGAAGTGGCTAGAGAACTAGGGTGAAGACCATATAGTGGTGATGTTTGGTGGTCTCAACATAGAGATGGCGGCACTGAAAACACTGGGGCACTGGCTGCAAGGGAGTAGTTGGGTGCAAGCACTTGTAGAAGCTGATATTGCAACAACAGGTACAGCAGACTCATTCCTGCGAGCATCCCATGTCTTGCACACAAGATTAGCAAATCAAGTGACTGCAGCAGCAACGTACATCCTGCAAAATCGCGCCTACAGCCACTACTGTCTGAAAGAAACCAGTGATATAGAGAAACTTTCTGGTGTTGCCCGAGAGAACGCATATCCAAGTTTTGTTACTGGGCATCCATGCTGGAACTAGAACAGTTGGTTCTAGTGTATGTGCATTCTCCCAGGCAGCAATCATTAATAATGTACCTTGATGCTCTGACAGCTGGTCCCCTAGTTCCATGCAATGGATCACACCCACTATGCTAGGTGGATAACAGTGCACCTGAAATTCACCACCAAACACCCAGATGTAGCCAGGAAATTTAAAGAAGGCCATTTCACCGTTCAGACAACACAGAGGGTGTTCTCTTCAATTCCAATTAACCAGGGACATGAACAAAATAAAGCATGCCTCAAAAGAGATGGTGGAGCAGTTGGACTCACTGACAACTCTAGTGTCCTACCTCGCTGGATTGTTGGGGGGCCAGAAATTTCCAGGGTGACCAAAGAATTCCAGGATTGGAAAAAATACTTGAGATGGCAAACAGCAGACATACGTCATCATGATCAGACACCTTGTGGAAGCAGAGATTGCAATAACAGGTACAGCAAACTCATTCCTGAGAGCATCCAATGTCTTGTACACAAAAGGAGCAAATCAAGTAACTGCAGCACCAATGTATATCTTGCAAAATCGTGCATACAGCCACTACTGTCTGGGAGAAACCAGTGATATAGAAAAACTTCCTCTGCTTTAAGACTGGTGTTGCCCGAGAGAACACATCCCCCAGTTTTGCTACTAGACATCCGTGCTGGAATTATAACTGATGGTTTTAGTGCATGTGCGTTCTCTCAGGCAGGGATCATTCTTGTATCTTGATGCTCTGACAGACCTGGTCCCCTGGTTTCATGAAATGGATCACAACCACTATGCTAGGTGGATACCAGTGCACCTGAAGGACATAGCCAAATTTATCACCAAACACCCAGATGTAACCAGGAAATTCAGGGAAAGCCATTTCACCGTTCAAAAAACACAGAGGGGGTTCTCTTCAAACCCGATTAACCGGGCACATGAACAAAATAAAGCCTGTATCAAGGAAGACGGTGAAGCAGTTGGGCTCACTAACAACTCCAGTGTCCTACCTCGCTGGATGGTTGTGGGACCAGAAATTGCCAAAGTGAACAAAGAATTTCAGGATTGGAACCAAAACTGGAGATGGCAAACAGCAGACACAGGTCATCATGATCAGATGCCATGTCTACAGGCCTCATTTGTGAAGGATATCCACTCTAGTTGGTTCATAGAGGAGATGGGAAAGCCATTCGAGAAGGAGAGTTAGGATGCACTCAATCTGGACACAAAGGAGATTGCAGGTCCTGCTACCGTGGACACCGTGATGAATGTCAAGAGGATTAGCCAAGAGCAGTTTGATACTTTCACCAGAGAAGGTCCGATGGACAAAACAAAGGATGTGGACGTCCCTATTCATTGTAAAAAGCTGAAGGTGTTCAGCACTTCCACTCCAAGAATCCAGAGCAAAGGTCAGCAACAGATTGCCACCATCAAGAATGACCGTGAACTCTTCACACGCCTGTACATTGGCTGCCAGGAGAGGGATGAAGATCTTGAAGAGTTCTTTCATCACGAAAACCAGGCATGTCCTCCTGCACTATCTGATGGTGGAAGTCTCTGCACTTGTACCAAGAATGATCTCATCACATACTTGAAAGAAATCTCCAATGCAAAGAAAGACTCCTGTAACAACCTTCATTGTGCTTGATGGAGCAGCCATCGCCCATATGTTGAAGCCGGCTGCATCAAAGACCTTTGAAGAATATGCACAACACATCTTCATCCCATATATATCCACGAAGCTGCAAACAGTGTCCCACCTGGATCTGGTCTGGGCTAATTACCTTGCTGATTCACTGAAAGGTAGAGCACGTGCAAAGCAAGGTCAAGGCATGTAGAGATGTGTGGTGGCTGCTGCAGGCATACCAGGAAACTTGCAGAACTCTTATGAGTGGACAGCAACAAAACCGAGCTGTTCCAGTTCCTCTCAGCAGCTTTCATGGTACTGATGGAGAGGCACTTCTCAGCAAGCCAGTACTGGCAGATCTGACCTCATTCAACCCATGTAACAATGAAGAAGCCGAAACTCATATGTTGCTGTATGCATCTCACGCAGCCCAGCATGGATATCATGCAATACTCATCTGATGTTGTGGTGCTGGCAGTGTCCCTAGCAAAAGAGTTGAAATCAGAAGATAAATTGTGACTGGCTTTCAGAACAGGCCAGAGTTTCCGGTACCTAGCAGCACACGAAATAGCAGTTGGGTTAGGACGAGAAAAGGCTTGTGCATTGCCAATGTTCCACACTCTAACTGGATGCAACACTGTGTCTAGATTTGCTAGATGTGGCAAGAAGACTGCGATGGAAATCAGGAAGGTACTGCTAGAACTCACTGAGGCACTGCTGCTGCTGTCCTATGCACCACTGGATATACCAGATGATGCTTTGTGCATCATCGAGAGGTTCGTGATCCTGTGGTGTGACCAAACCAGCAAATGCACAACCATTGCAGCTCATCCCTCAAACAAAGCCAGCTCTGCAGAAACCTGTCAAGAGGACAGTGTATCAAGGTGGACATGTATGGGGCTAGATACTGCTGCCAGCACCATAGCTCCCTGATCCAACCAACTAGGTTTGGTCAAGGACTGGAGAAGGGCAAAACATACCTTACTTGACCAGGCTACCTGAGGCAGCTCACGGCTGCATTGAGCTGGTTTCTTGCAAGTGCAAAAAAGGGTGTGTGATGCCCTGCAAGTGCAAAAAGGCTGATCTTCAGTGCACAGCCCTCTGTGATTGTGAAGGGCACTGCGCATGAGAGTGATTCCACAACATACATTTACTTATCCCAATGCTGAACTTGTTAACATGACAATGGTCAAGTACATATATCTTCAGTACTGGTATATACCTAGCCTTAGATAGGAGACCATTGTAGAATGTCAGTGTACACCTAGCCTTAGGTACTAGACCATGTGGCAAGTCATTATTCAATATAAATAATTTTTTTCCAAAAGTATTGTGGTGAATCCAATATTAGACTAGATAATTTCCAAATACAATTATAAAGACAATACCAAGTGCCAATTGGTACCATTGGATTCCTTACCCCAATAACATATATTTAGATACCAGAATCAAACCATTAACTTCAATACGTCCAAAGATAATAGCAAACGTATATTTCAAGTGGCTGCACTTTTGAAATCCAATATGGCGTACATAAAGAGAGGATTTCAAGAGGCCCAATATTAGAAAATGTTTGCAGCATATTAATGTACAATTATTACAAAATTGGTGCTTCTACAAAAAATGCACAATTCCTTGGCATATTTGAGCTAAGCTGCCCCACTATCAGGCCTGAAATACTGACTCCTCTTAACATAGCACTGCGGAGCCCTCTCAGAAGAGACAGGTAAAATTCCTGATTTCCTCTGTACACCTGAAGAGAAGAGATGGAGGACTCGAACCTGATCTCATGGACAGTTGAGTTTTGGTTTTTGGCCACGAAGCGAGGAACAAAATAGGAGACCTCCTTCCATCCTTTGGAATGACTTGTGACATAAGAGATGCCATGAAGCTACCCAACTCAAATTTGCCAAAGCTAAGGCTAGCAGAAAGACAGTCTGTCCAACACCTCTCAAGGGCTCATATGGGGTGCACATAAGAGACTTGAGAACATGGCTCATATCCCAGTCCGGGGCCGTGAAGTCCCAGGGTACTCAGGACTTTTCAAAGCTCCTCATGAGCACAGACAATTCCTATGAGGACGAAAGATTTAAGCCCTTCAGTCTGTTAACCTGGTTCAAGGCTTAACAATAGTCTTTCACTGCTGAGAATAAGAAATTATTTTCTCGGTGATGGAAGACAAGAAAATCAAAATATAGCCAACTTCCTTTGGTAAACAGCTGCAAAGACCATTTGCAGGTATCGAGACACTTCCTGTGCAGTAACTTGCGAGTCTTTCACTCAGAGGAGATGCTGGATAGTCTCTTCCCAAGAACTGCAAGAGACACCATCAAATGACAGTACCTCCGAGGGTGGAACTGAAAAACAAGAGTAGATCACCAAGACATTTCTCATAGCACCTCAAAAGGAGCCTCAACAGATTTGGATATCATTAGGTGTGCGGACACTGGGAAAAACCAGGGTCATTCTCAGACCTGATGTTTTCAACACTGCTGATTAATCGGTGAATCAGGCAGGTGGATGGAAAGGAGTACACATTCATATTGTCACAAGGGTGTTGAAAAGTGTTCTCAAACAAAGCCCAAATATCTGGAATGGGGAGTAGAAACCGGGAATTTCTTGTCCAAGCCGTGATGTGCACAGGTTGATTGCCAAAGATCCTCAAGAGACCAAGAAGTCTTTCCTCCGCAAGATGAAGTAGGGACCACTCTGAGCCTATAACTTGCTCCTGGCGACTTGAATGTGTATGGAATGAACCTTACTGGCAGCTCTACGGCACTGTTCATAGGCACTACTGAGTCCCCTATCAAATTCTGTTGAAAATCTTGCAGTGCTAGAGATACTGATCACCCCTTCAGGTTGAATGCAGGTGTTTTTCTTTTGTTAACCACACCCCTGTACAGTGTTGCCAAACCCGCAGTTTACCCGCCCAATTGGGCTACTTTTGAACACCTTGCCGCAGGTTATAAAATGGTACCGCTACTTGCCTGAAATTGGGCTACTCTGGAAGAAATAAACCGCGGCGCCAATAAATTGTTTAAATGGTCTTTACAAATGCAATTTCTTTAATAATAATTTCAAAGTGGAAATGTAGATCGATTATTCTATTTCAAATTTTAATAGTTCACAGACAGTTTAAACCATCGTTGTAGATTGCTTGGACCTTCCATGCCAGCCATACACAGGCTAAGGATTAAGATTTGGATAATTGGTTTTCCCACACAAGCAAGTCAAAAACAAGATTATTCTTACAATTGGAGGAAATACCTTTACTCTTCAAAGGTGTGACACACCGACACTCTAAACCAGTTAATCTGCAGGTATTAACCCAGGTCAGATTCTTCACTTATACCTTCATTATCCGCTGAAAGCATTTCCAACCTTTTTTTTTTTCTTTTGAGAGAGAGAGAGAGAGGGGTTAAAATTATGGTACATTGTGCGGGCATTATTGTACATGGTACGCAAGCCCTGAATAGTACATGTACCATAATTATGGTACACATGGCTGATAGATATTGTATGATACAATGTCTATCAGCTTTTTTTTTTTAAAGTGGGAAAAGGATAAGGAAACTTAATTTGTAATTGACCAAGCAATCAAACGTGTCACAGATGCGACGAACATATCCAAAACGACTTTGTTTCAGATTTGCAAAGTCAATTGGCTCAAGGCTATTAAGCATACTGATAACATTATAAAGGAAGACATGAAAAATTACGTCTTTATTAACTAATTCATTGAATCTTTTGTGATAGAACTAACTTCATCGGACGAAGAGTCACCATAACCTCGTTTGCTAACTGAACCTTTGTTGTAAAAACTTTTTTTTCCATTAATTGAATAAATTCTAAAACAACACAATCACCAATGTAAATATATTATATTAAACTTCGTAAATTAAATTCTTTTAAGATCATGTTGAATGAACAACAAATCTCTTTTATTTCTTTTTATTTTGCTCATTTTAATTTTGTTAAATGTCATTCAACTAGTATTTAATTTTGCAAAAAATAAAAATATACGGCTTTATTTTATGTATTTTTTAATAAAAATTACATAAATTTTTCGTTATCATACTCTTCTACAAAAGCTTAGTTGATTGATTTCGATCCCCGCCCCACTAATTTATTTCTATAATATATAATATCAATAGTTTTTAGTACCAATTTAATGATGGCTAAGTTACTATAATTGGGCTACTTTTGAAGCAACTGCTGCTACTTTTGAGGCTCTGCACCGCGGTTTGGATGTCAGGTTATTTGGCAACCCTGCCCCTGTAGCAACTTGATCCCTTAGGTGTGCATCTCACCCATCCTTAGATGCATCTGCAAACAGTATCATCTCTAAAGCTGGGGAGTTGAGTGAAATTCCACTGGCAAAGTTTTTGTCATTCAGCCACCCGAAAAGATCATCCTGTACCTCCTACTCAACAAGAATATGAAATTGGGGGTCAATGACCATTGATCCGTAACACCAATGATGCGGCCGCTGATGGAGACGCCTGTGTGGTATGAGCTCCTCCAACTAGGAATGATATTCAAGAAGGCATTGCCACCATTGAGCCTAGAGGTCTTGCTTGAGCAAGAACGGCTGCACTACATCTTTGACCCAACTGATGCAATCCTCTGTTGAGAAGACTCTCATTGCTTTTGTGACACTCTATGCCCAAGTACTTCATCCTGCGACTTGACTTTTCCCAATTGACTATGATCACCAGATCGCAACAGTAGGAGAGTGGTTGATACCAATCCTGAAGCAATGGACTCCAGGAAGGGCCAGGACCAGCCAGTTCTCCCGACACCTGAACATACAAATAAAACCACATCCCTTCTCTTCAGGACATTTGGCACATTGATAAGCTGACTGGTGTGCCATAAAAGGAGGAAAGGAGTACTTGCTGCTCTTCACCAATATCTCCAGATATGACAAATCTTGAGTGGTGGCAAAGTAAGTGACTGCAACACCAGACCACTGGTCGATCCAGGAAGCTACCTGCAGGCAGAAATGAGCAGTATCTAAATATATCTGCATCTAAATACTGAATTCATAGATACATATTTATGCAAGTATTTAGGTACATACATACATACATATACCAAAGGCACTTCCCCCAATTTTGGGAGGTAGCCGACATCAACAATGAAACAAAACAAAAAAGGGGACCTCTACTCTCTACATTCCTCCAGCCTAACCAGGGACTCAGCCGAGTTCAGCTGGTACTGCTAGGGTGCCACAACCCAACCTCCACCATTATCCACCACAGATGAAGCTTCATAATGCTGAATCCCCTACTGCTGCTACCTCCGCAGTCATCTAAGGCACCGGAGGAAGCAGCAGGGCCTACCGGAACTGCGTCACAATCGCTCGCCATTCATTCCTATTTATCTTGCCTTTCTCACATCTATCCTCCTATCACCCAGAGCTTTCTTCACACCATCCATCCACCCAAACCTTGGCCTTCCTCTTGTATTTCTCCCATCAACTCTTGCATTCATCACCTTCTTTAGCAGACAGCCATTTTCCATTCTCTCAACATGGCCAAACCACCTCAACACATTCATATCCACTCTAGCCGCTAACTCATTTCTTACACCCGTTCTCACCCTCACCACTTCGTTCCTAACCCTATCTACTCGAGATACACCAGCCATACTCCTTAGACACTTCATCTCAAACACATTCAAATTCTGTCTCTCCATCACTTTCAATCCTCACAACTGCGATCCATACATCACAGTTGGTACAATCACTTTCTCATATAGAACTCTCTTTACATTCATGCCCAACCCTCTATTTTTTACTACTCCCTTAACTGTCCCCAACACTTTGCAACCTTCATTCACTCTCTGATGTACATCTGCTTCCACTCCACCATTTGCTGCAACAACAGACCCCAAGTACTTAAACTGATCCACCTCCTCAAGTAACTCTCCATTCAACATGACATTCAACTTGGCACCACCTTCCCTTCTCGTACATCTCATAACCTTACTCTTACCCACATTAACTCTCAACTTCCTTCTCTCACACACCCTTCCAAATTCTGTCACTAGTCGGTCAAGCTTCTCTTCTGTATCTGCTACCAGTACAGTATCATTCGCAAACAACAACTGATTTACCTCCCATTCATGATCATTCTCGCCTACCAGTTTTAATCCTCGTCCAAGCACTCGAGCATTCACCTCTCTCACCACTCCATCAACATACAAGTTAAACAACCACGGCGACATCACACATCCCTGTCTCAGCCCCACTCTCACCAGAAACCAATCGCTCACTTCATTTCCTATCCTAACACATGCTTTACTACCTTTGTAGAAACTTTTCACTGCTTGCAACAACCTTCCACCAACTCCTTATAACCTCATCACATTCCACATTGCTTCCCTATCAACTCTATCATATGCTTTTTCCAGATCCATAAACGCAACATACACCTCCTTACCTTTTGCTAAATATTTCTCGCATATCTGCCTAACTTTAAAAATCTGATTCATACAACCCCTACCTCTTCTAAAACCACCCTGTACTTCCAAGATTGCATTCTCTGTTTTATCCTTAATCCTATTAATCATTACTCTACCATACACTTTTCCAACTACACTCAACAAACTAATACCTCTTGAATTACAACACTCACACACATCTCCCTTACCCTTATATAGTGGTACAATACATGCACAAACCCAATCTACTGGTACCATTGACAACACAAAACACATATCAAACAATCTCACCAACCATTCAAGTACAGTCACACCCCCTTCCTTCAACGTCTCAGCTTTCACACCATCCATACCAGAAGCTTTTCCTACTCTCGTTTCATCTAGTACTCTCCTCACTTCCTCTATTGTAATCTCTCTGTCATTTTCATCTCCCATCACTGGCACCTCAACACCTGGAACAGCAATTATATCTGCCTCCCTATTATCCTCAACATTCAGCAAACTATCAAAATATTCCGCCCACCTTTTCCTTGCCTCCTCTCCTTTTAACAACCTTCCATTTCCATCTTTCACTGTCTCTTCAATTCTTGCGCCAGCCTTCCTTAATCTCTTCACTTCTTTCCAAAACTTCTTATTCTCTTCATATGACTGCCCCAGTCCCTGACCCCACCTCAGGTCAGCTGCCCTCTTTCCTTCACGTACCTTGCGCTTTACTTCCACATTTTTCTCTCTATATTTTTCATACTTCTCTATACTATTACTCTGCAGCCATTCTTCAAAAGTCCTCTTTTTCTCTTCCACTTTTACCTTCACTCCTTCATTCCACCATTCACTGCCCTTCCTCATGCTGCCTCCAACAACCTTCTTGCCACATACATCACTTGCAATCCCAACAAAATTTTCTTTTGCTAACTTCCACTCCTCCTCTAAATTACCAGTTTCTCTTACTCTCACCTCGTCATATGCCATTTTCAACCTTTCCTGATATTTACTTTTTACCCCCGGTTTTATTAGCTCCTCAACCCTCACTAGCTCCCTTTTACATCCACCTACTCTATTCCCCCACTCTTTTGCTACAACTAATTTTCCTTCCACCAAAAAATGATCAGACATACCGTTAGCCATACCCCTAAACACGTGCACGTCTTTCAATCTTCCAAACATTCTTTTAGTTATCAACACATAATCCATTAATGCCCTTTCTACTACTCTTCCATTTGCCACTCTTATCCATGTATACTTATTTTTATCTTTCTTTTTAAAAAAGCTAGCACTTATTACCATCTCTTGTTCAACACACATATCTACCAGTCTCTCACCACTCTCATTTTTACCTGGTACGCCATACTTCCCAATGACACCTTCTACCTCTCCAGCGCCCACTCTAGCATTTAAGTCACCCATGACAACTACATAATTCCTTCTACCCAGTCCTTCTACACACCTAGTTAATTCATTCCAGAACTCATTCCGCTCTTCTTCACTTTTCTCACTACCTGGCCCATACGCACTGACAAACGCCCAACATTCCCTACCCAACCTAACCCTTACCCATATTAACCTAGATGATATCTCCTTCCATTCCACTACTTTAACTGTCATCCATTCACTCAGCAATAAAGTCACACCCTCTCTCGCTCTTCCCCTTTCAATTCCAGACATTTCACCAAACATCACTTCACCCTTTCCTTTCATCTTTGTCTCACACAAGGCCAATACATCCATCCTTCTACTTCTAAACATACTTCCAATCTCACATCTTTTACTCTCTATCGTACTACATCCAAGCACATTCAAACACCCCAAAAATGTGTATTTAGGTACACATTTGAAAGCTTTTGATATGGCAATTGAGAAACAAGGATCATCAATTCAAGAGATTGAGGGACAGAAAGTTTATTTGGACACCGTGGGACAGAGAAGATTCTACAAACGGATGCATGACAACTGACAAGCTTTTGGCTTACCTAGCATCTGGTGACAAAGGCAAGATTTAAAGACTTTTTATTATGTATTTAGTATTCATAAATACTTGAATACGATAAAGTAGAGTGGTTACCCAAAATTCTGCAAAATCCCCCCATCCCTGTACTTTTAAGTAATACATCAAGGGAATACCCTTGTATATCTGCATGAAAAGTATCTTATCAAACCTTGTTTTATTCTACATTTTAGAACTTCTTAGTGAGCTAATTAATGCAAATCTAAAAAAAATTCTGAATGCATATATCTTAAGAACCAGTTTTTTGCTTTTCAGAGGGTTTTATACATATTATTTACAAAACATTCTCCTGAAAATTAGCAGATAGCACGGAAAGACATTATTAAACCAAACGAAGAATAACTTTCTTTCTCATGTCATATTTTTACATAAGATTTTCCCACGATTTTTACTAAAAGCTGTAAACTCGAGCAAAATATCTTTGCATTACTTTGAAGGTCTATACAAACACTTTGCAAAATTAATTTTAAAATAATGGAACTCCTATTGAGGAGTGTGAAGGTTTATTTTACTATTAGATATTACAAGTAGCAACAAAGACAATAACGAAAAACAAAAATGATGACCAGAAACACTAATCCTAGAGGCCCAAGTACTATTAAATAGTAATGTCCAAACTCTGGATACTCAACAGGTGTCCATTCGCTTCAGTAAAGTGCTTATTAAGTTGAACGTCTGGGACATGAATGACACTTGTATGCAAGGCCAATATAGAGCAGGTCAGGCGGTGAGGAGATTAACAGTGACTCACCTCTCTCAGCGGGCCTCAAATCACCCCCATGCGGTCAAAACAAACCACGATCTTCGTGTGCGAATGCTTTAAAATATCTGGGGAATAAGGGGCTACTAGTGTCAAGCAACTGGAAGGTTACTTCTGATTTTATTGCACTGATCAATGACTGGTTTGATATTATGAACTCCAATCATAAGTTTGGAGATGTGAGCACAAGAAATGCCTTCGGAGTAGAAATAAATTCTCAAATAAATACCTTGGAGAAAGTAATAAAAGTAATGAGTAATTTAAGGGTAAAGTCACCTAAGACAAAAAGTCTGTATAAATTTCAAAAGGGGATTATTCTCTCAAGTAAATCAATTATTGGGCTTTACAATATGATAAAAAATACCTATGGTGTTGAATATATTTTAACACAAAAATTGAACCAAGATTGCCTAGAGCATTTGTTTGGCCTGATTAGTCAAATGAAAGGTACCGGACCTTGTCTGGGCAGATGACGCCCGCTAATTTGCCTCGGGCATTTCTCTCCGCCCGACCTCTTTATATTGGCCTTGCTTGTATGTTAGTCTGTCATGCCCCTTGGAATCGTTTTTTTTTTTTTTTCCGAGTTCCCAAGCGCAGAATTAGTTACTGAACGATTTTCCTTGTGCATTGGTAAGCGTTATTGTGTTGATTTGGTTCCAATGTGGATTAACAAATGGTAAAGATCTCAAGTGATACTGAAGAAAATAAAAGACCATCATTAACTGCTGATGATATGGATAGTGAAAAATTGCTTCCTACTATAAAGAAATCACATGATAGAAAAGATAATACCTTGTTTGATAGGATATTCTTCAAAATTATCAAGGGAGAAGGATCAAAGATTAAATGCATAAGCTTCAACCTCTTCTAACACCAACCTGTACATGCATTTAAAGGTAGGTCAAATTTGTGTTACGTGCCTTTTGTTATCAAAAAGTTATAGTTAAAGTTCAGCATAATTTAATAGTTGATTCAAGATCTTTTGCACGAGAAGTTGACGAGATTAATGAAACGTCACAAGAGAGCAGCGCAATCCAGACACCTGCAATGATGGCCATGGCTTATTTCAATCATTGTGGACACGGTTTAGACAGTCTTAACAAACATCCAATAGTTAAGGAAATGTTTCCTAAATATTATACTATGCAGTCAACAGCAGCGTCAGTTGAACTATTATTCTACTTTATGGGACTAATTAACTCTCTCAGGAGAGAACGATTTTCAGATAATGTTTGTACAATTTGTGCTTATGAGGGCCAATAAGGATGTAGGTTGCATTAGTTTCTGTTCAGTCATTGATATTAATACATGGATTAAATTTGAATGAGTAAATAATTTATCCCTAGACTTTTCATAAAATCAATGATAACAAATTATGCAAGACATTATTGTAATCTCCTATATTTGGTCAAGGTACAGTATCAACTGGGCTTTGGTATACAGTAAAATATAAACAGCAATTCCATGGAGACTAGCGAAATTCCTATAAAAGGAATATATCAAAAGTATTTGGTAAGTATTTGAACTGTATTTAAATATAATCAACTGTAATATATTTAACTATTTAAATACTGTACATTACATTTCCCTGTAATGTATTTGGTATTTAATACAATTTTGACAAGGTAATGCATTTAGCATTTATATATGTTATGAAGCATTTGTCCCCATTTCTGCATGAAAGCTAGCCATGGAAGAGGTTTGCATGGTAGCAAAGTCAAGGGCTGAAAATACAATTCATCCAGCCTCCAGTTTTTTTCTTCATTATTGAGTTTTTAAGTAAAAATATCCCAGAGTTGTTGTTGATGGGTACCATAGTGAGTATAGGAATGTGACATCTGGTGTTTCTCAGGGTAGTATGCTTGGCCCATTACTTTTCATACTACTGTATATACACATGACATGTGGTTTGGTCTAGAAAACAACCTTGTTCCATATGCTACCCTCTTTGCATCAATTCCGTTTCGTGAAGGTAGATCTGGGGTTGCTGAATCCCTTAATAGAGATCTAGCTAAAATTAGTGTATGGTGCAAATTATGGGGTATGAAGTTGAATTCTAACAAAACTCAAAGTATGACTGTAAGTATGTCAAGGACCGTGGCTCCTCAACATCATGATCTCAGCATTAATAATGTTTCTTTAACTTTCTATGATTCTTTTAAAATCTTAGGTGTGATTCTCAACAGCTAATTTACTTTTGAGAAACACATTACGCCTGTGTCTTCTTCAATTGCATAAAAAAATGGCTTATTGAAAAAGTCTTTCAAGAATTTTGGTGATCAATATATTCTGAAGAAGTGTTTTAATTCTTTCATTTTACCTTGTTTCGAGTATTGTTCACCTGTCTGGTCTTCAGCTGCTGATCATCATTTTAATTTGTTGGACAAGAACTTACGGTCTATTAAATTTCTTATTCCTGATCTAGATATCAATCTCTGGCACTGTCGTTCAATTGGTTCATTAGTTCATGTTGCATAAGACTTTTTATAATTCTGACCATACTTTACATTCAGATCTCCCCGGACAGTTCTATCATCTTCATAATACTAGGTATGCAGTTAATTCTAATAGTCAGGCCTTCTCCATCATGAGGCTCAATACCGAACAGTACTCGAGAAGTTTTATTCCATCTGTGACAAGTTGTGGAATGATCTTCCTAATCGGGAAGTTGAATCAGTAAATCTTCAAAAGTTCAAACTTGCAACAAATGTTTTTATTTTGAACCAACTTACATAAGTCCTTCCATAGTTTATATATCAAATATCTGTTTTAATGTTTTATTTTTTCATTATTTCTTATATCGTTCATTTATTTCCTTATTTCCTTTCCTCACTGGCTATAGCATCTTGCTTCTCCAACTAGGGTTGTAGCTTAGCTAGTAATAATAGTAATAATAATAATAATAATAATAATAATAATAATAATAATAATAATAGTAATACAATACTGCTGTTAAAGCAGAAACAGTGGGATCAACGATAGATGGAGACAGGTTCTCGCTCTCGTATAAGAAGAATCTCCTTTGTTGGGAAATTGAGGGAGACAAGTTCTTACTCGGCCGACTAAACCACAGTGAATTCTCGGAACCAAACGTCTGAGAAATCCTCTATCAAAGACCATGCAATGAAGTTGTAGCCATGGTAACTAAAGTGATGTCCTAGATCCTTATGGGTCTTCGAAATGCTAGTTAATACCTGCAGTTCCCACTCTCTCAGGAGCCATAATTACCTCTAAAACCATATTGCACTCACAAACAAATGCAAGAAAGTCGACAAATGAACACACAGTTTTGGAACTCTCTCTCTCTCTCTCTCTCTCCACTGAACCATATACAAGTGTCATTTGGATGTTAAAAACCGGAGACTTTTC
>NC_090745.1:52458164-52463164 GCF_036898095.1 Palaemon carinicauda | reverse complement strand
AAAAATTGTATGATTTTATATCACTGATATAAAAATTATCAATACTCATTTGGACCCTTTTCCTTTACAGGAGAAGCCGATGGAGAAGTGCGCAACGTTGTTCTGCAACCACAAAGGGAAAGACTTTCGTGGTCAGACTCATGCTCCCTGCTGCATCGTGTCGGGAGTCCTGAGGTATGGGGATCAGAAGGGTTACACCATCTGCTCAACCCTGCTGGCCAACGGATTCGGAGAAGCCCCCATAGTCACCATAGGGACTAGGGATATAGCGAGGGAGACCCTTCGCAAATGGGTAAGTGGGTTTCATAAGAACTCTCCAGGACCAAACCTACCCAACAACTCCCTAAGGTGCCTATTGTTCCCCAAGGCTCTGCCGAGTGCAGTAGTGCCTCAGGAACAGGTCCGGCCCCCCTTCATACAACTGAAGATCGACTCGGACATCAATAAGGCCCTAGAAGGCATGGACATCCACAAAGAGAGGAGGTCAGAAGTGTCCACCGACACTGAACAGGACCTACTGCAAGGTGGCCCTGAAAAAAACGTGGAACCTCCACAAGCGGAGAAAGAAGGATCCGTATCAATAGCAACAGAGGTCCCTCAGTTCGCCGTGACGGCATACCAACATATGCCGTCAACATCCTCGGCCCCAACTCCACAACCAGTTGCCCAGGTCAACAAAAATGAAGAGATCTTAACATCTATTCAACGGATGATGGAACTGTTCCAAAGGGAACAAGAGACGATGCGGGAATCGCTCAAGCAGCAGCAGAAACTGTTGCAGGAGAGGATGGACTGCCCCGGATCCACAAAGGGCACTGCTAAGAAGCCTCTTAGAGTGTCGGATCTCCCTCACTGCTCCGAAACTAATCCCTGGAGGTATGCGGAGCATATGCCCATGATGAATGAGAAACTGTTCCTCTCTGAGAAGTTGGGGGCCAGGCTGATTGAAGTCCTTGAGTTCTGGCCAAACTTTTCGGCCTACCCAGATTGCTACGTGAGACTGCGGGATGAAAACGTAGCCCGAGAGGAAACAGTACCCAAAGAGGTCATTGTTTTTTAACATGACAAGGCACAAGCCATCCTCCTGAAAAGCTTGAAGGGAGCCGGGTACACCAACTCCAAAGTCTCAGCACTGAGCAAGAAACACCCCACCTTTCTTGCCCCTTCCTCCATCTCTTTCCCCTTTTCGGAGAAAGCACTAGACTTTGTCGTCAAGGCAGTCGACAAGGGCAAACCCTGCCCAACCCTACAGGAATGCAAGCCATTCTCTCTAGCACTGCCTACCTGCAAGGAGAAGTGGAAGGATGTCCACCTAACCTTCTCCGTCTCTAAGTTGGATCCAGAGATAGCAGGCCAACAGTTCAATGAGAACCTTCCGAAGTTGCCAGACCATCTTCTGAGGAAGGAACAGGAGTCGAAGAAGAGACTTGCGGCCTCCCTCTCTCATCAGAACTGTCTGGAAATGAGTGCAGGTCAACATAACGCCCCAGAAATGTTCATCTTCCTGGCTAAGTCTCACATGGGTAACCTTGTGAAAGACTTATATGCTTTCCTCAGAACGAGGAGAGCCTGTTGAGAGTTCGTTTTGGCCTCAGCAACCATCAGACACAAACCAAGGAAGCTGATTACCTTGAGCCTCTGGGGTAAAGACCTTTTCCCACTGTAACTGGTCCAAGAGATCATTGCCAGAGCAGCCATGGACAACAGGAACCTTCTCCAAAAGTGGGACATGAACTCGAAGAGGTAATCTTCCTCGGACAGAGGTCCCCAGCCCAAGAATAAAAAGGCAAGGAGACCATGCAGACCTGCACAACTTCCTGCCATGACTATGACCATGATGCCTCAGACCAACTTCCAGATGGTCCCTCAACAACTGGTAGCCCAGTCGCCTGTTTTCAACCCTAACTTTGAGAGGCAGTTGACTTCCTTTCACCCTAGTCAGAAAGGAAAAGGTCCTAAGAGAAGTTCTCCCAGAGGTAACTCCTCTCGGGGCCGATGAGGACGTGGTCACGGAAACAAATCCGCAGGATCCCTGGGCCCACAGCCTAATCACGAATGGACTCAGGTGGAAATGGAGCAGAACTCCACCCCGTTTTCCAGAATTCTTCCAACACTCCACCCCCTTGTTGGAAGAATATACCTCAGAACTCTTGAACAAGAAGGTAATAAGGAAAGCGAAGTCCATCAAGTTCCAGGGAAGGCTGTTTTGTGTTCCGAAGAAAGACTCAGACAATCTCAGAGTCATTCTAGATTTGTCTCCTCTCATCAAGTTCATCGAGAACAAGTAGTTCCGGATGCTCACTTTGCAACACATAAGGACCCTTCTGCCAAAAGGGGCGTACACAGTCTCAATAGACCTTAGCAGATGCTAACTGCCCTTTCTCCTCCTACCTAGGATTCAAACTACAGAAGAAGAAGTTTGTCTTCAGAGCAATGCCCTTTGGACTGAACACAGCCCCAAGGATATTCACGAAGCTAGCAGACACAATCGTCCAACAGCTACATTCCGAAGGAGTTCAAGTGGTAGCATATCTAGACGATTGGCTGGTATGGGCAGCATCCAAGACTACTTGTCTCCAAAAAGCCAACAATGTGATCCAGTTCCTGAAAAACATGGGCTTCAAGATCAATCGCAAGAAGTCTCGTCTCTCTCCAGCTCAACAGTTCCAGTGGCTAGGAATACAAAGGAACTTCAAGTCACACCACCTCTCCATTCCATCCAAGAAGAGGAGAGAAATAGCGGGATCCATCAGGAGACTAATCCGTCACAAGAGGATTTCAAGACGCCAACAAGAAAGAGTATTGGGCTCTCTCCAGTTTGCAGCAGTGACAGACCCTGTGCTAAAACCACAACCATCAGTGATGATACACACAAATGCCTCCTTGGAAGGATGGGGAGGCCGTTCTCACGACAAAAAAGTGCAAGGGAATTTGCCGCACCATTTCAAAACCTTTCATATCAACATTTTGGAAGCTATGGCAGTTATGCTGACCTTGAAGAAACTATCCCCTCGCAGATCAATCCACATCAGATTGGTCCTGGACAACGAGGTGATAGTAAAGTGTCTAAATCGACAAGGCTTGAGGTCACCCCACATCAACCATGTGATATTAACCATCTTCTACCAGGAAAGGAGGAAGGGATGGCACCTATCAGCAGTTCACCTACTAGGGTTCCACAATGTGACGGCGGACACTCTATCCAGGCGAAAGCCCATAAAGACAGAATGGTCCCTAGACGCAGACTCATTTTCCTTCATCTTGGAAAAAGTCCCGGAACTGCAGATCGACCTCTTCGCAACGAGCGACAACAAGAAACTATCTCGTTACGTAGCCCCTTAAATGGACCCTCAAGCAGAGGCGATGGACGCCATGTCCCTCGACAGGAACAGGTGGAATCGCATTTACCTGTTTCCACCAACAAATCTCCTGCTAAGAGTCCTCGACAAGATAAGATCCTTCAGAGTGACAGCAGCAGTAGTGGCCCCCAATTGGCCCAAAAGCAATTGGTTCCTTCTAGTTCTGGAGCTGAAACTGAAGCTGTTTCCTCTGCCGGATCCAGTACTATCTCAACTGGTCCAGAAGTCGACTGTCTATACTTCATCCTCGAGAACCAACATCCTACATCTCATGATTTTCTCGCCCTAGCTGCGAATAAAAAGTTTGGAATTTCGAAGGATAAAGTTGACTTCATCGAAGAGTAAAAGTCAAATTCGACTAGGAGACAATATGAATTATCATGGAAGAAATGGGTTTCCTTTGTGAAAACAAGGAAACCGACAGAGATATCGATAGATTTCTGTCTTGCATTCTTCATATACCTACACAAACAAGGCCTGGCCTCTACTACAATTACCTCGTGTAAATCGGCCCTGGCTAGACCACTTCTGTGCGCTTTTGAGGTGGACCTCTCCAGTGAAATTTTTAATAAGATCCAAAAAGCATAGGCTAAACTCAAGCCAGCAAACCCACCAAAGCCCATCACGTGGTCTTTGGACAACGTCTTGCACTATGCTTCGAACCTAAACAATGAGGATTGTACTCTAAAGGATTTAACACAGAAAGTCATTTTTCTGTTTGCAATAGCCTCTGGGGCTAGAGTTAATGAAATAGTGGCCTTATCCAGAAACGAAGGCCATATTCAGTTCCTAGACTCAGGAGAACTGAACCTTTTTCCTGATCCTGCCTTTCTTGCCAAGAACAAGCTACCCACTAAGAGGTGGGGTCCTTGGAGAATCTGCCCACTGAAGGAAGATGCCTCTCTGTGCCCAGTAGAGTGTCTTAAGGTATATCTTCGAAGAACTTCAGACTTCAAGGGAGGACAGCTCTTCAGATGCAAAACCTCAGGATCAAACCTATCTATAAGACAACTGAGAGCGAAGCGGATCCTGACAGTACACCTGCAGGTCACGATCCGAGGAAAGTGGCTTCTTCGTTGAACTTCTTATTATTATTATTATTATTATTACTTACTAAGCTACAACCCTAGTTGGAAAAGCAGTATGCTATAAGCCCAGGGGCTCCAACAGGGAAAATAGCTCAGTGCGGAAAGGAAAAAAGGAAAATAAAATATTCTAAGAAGAGTAACAACAATAAATATCTCCTATATAAACTATAAAAACTTTAACAAAACAAGAGGAAGAGAAATAAGATAGGAGAGTGTGCTCGAGTGTACCCTCAAGCAAGAGAACTCCAACCCAAGACAGTGAAAGGCCATGGTACAGAGGCTATGGCACTACCCAAGACTAGAGAACAGTGGTTTGATTTTGGAGTGTCCTTCTCCTAGAAGAGCTGCTTACCATAGCTAAAGAGTCTCTTCTACCCTTACCAAGAGGAAAGTGGCACTGAACAATTACAGTGCAGTAACCCCTTGGGTGATGAAGAATTGTTTGGTAATCTGTGTTGTCAGGTGTATGAGGATAGAGGAGAATATGTAAAGAATATGCCAGACTATTCAGTGTGTATGTAGGCAAAGGGAAAATGAACCGTAACCAGAGAGG
>NC_090745.1:52433164-52450664 GCF_036898095.1 Palaemon carinicauda | reverse complement strand
CTAGAGAAGAAAAGATTAAATATTTGTATTCTCAACAATTCCCATCTTAATGCTGATCAACAGGCAGAATTAAGTGACATGTTAGTTGCAAATCACTCCATATTCATTCTTGAAGAAAAAGAATTGGGAAAGTTTAAAGATGTTCAAGCTCATATTGCAGTAAGTGATCCACATCCAGTTAGATCTCCCATGTATCGATACCCAGAAAAGGCCAAAACTCTTATTTCCACCATGTTAGAGGATATGGAAGAAAGAGGGATAATAGAACCATCTAATGCAACATGGTTAAGCCCAATTGTTCTTGTAAGGAAACCCGATCACACTCAAAGGATGTGCCTCGATTACCGTAAAGTCAACACACACCTCCAGGTTGATATTCACCCTTTACCTAGATTAGAGGAAATGGTAGATACAGCTGCAGGAAACCATTATTATGCTTCTTTAGATATGAAAGATGCATATTATCAAGTGGAATTAGATAAAGAGAGCAGGGATTTAACAACTTTTAGTGATGGAGTTTCACTTTATAGATTTAAACGCCTTCCTTTAGGATTAAGTTGCAGTCCAGCTATATTTTCACGTATCATGTCTAATATCTTGGCTCCTCTTATTAAGAAAGGGTGGGTTAAGAATTACTTAGATGATATAGTTGTTTGGGCTCCCAGTTTTCCCATCTTGTTAAAAAGGTTAGAGCAACTATTCAAACTTTTCAGTGACAAAGCAGTGAAGCTAAACCTAAAGAAATGTCAGATAGGCCAAAAGGAAATAAAGTTTTTAGGTCATATAATCTCCAAGGACGGTTGTAAACCATGTCCAGACAATATCAGTGCAATCAAAGGCATGAAACCACCTACCAATGTTAAGCAAACTAGGAGATTTCTGGGAATGTGTGGGTTTTACAGGAAACACATTAAGGATTATGCTAAAATAGCTGTTCCCATGACTAATCTCTTAAGAGAGAAAGAACCCTTCTTGTGGACAAAGAATTGTCAGTCCAGCTTTGAACAAATGAAACAAGCATTAGTCACTGCTCCAGTGTTAGTAAAGGCTCAAATGACTAAACCCTTTGAATTATTTACTGACGCTAGTTTAGATCATGTAGGTGCGGTTTTGATGCAGAGACAAGAGGATCAGTTGAAACCTGTTGGATATTTCTCTAAGAAACTGAAGCCAGTTGAGCAGCGCTACAGTACCACTGTCAGAGAACACTTGCTATTGTCTTAGCATGTCGTAGGTTTCATCATTTTCTTTGGGGTGTTCCATTTACCATTCACACAGATCATCAGCCTCTAGTATCAGTGTTCAAGAGAAAGACTAAATCACCTAGAATGAGCAGGTGGGTAATTGAAATGCAGGATTACCGGTTCCAGGTAGAATATCGGCCAGGTAAAAATAATCAGGTGGCAGATCAACTAAGTAGACCAGTTAGAGCAGTTTTTCATCAGAGTAGGGACGATTATCTCGGTCTAAGCAAGGATGAGTTTAAAGAAAAGCAGTTAGAGGAACCTAGGTGGGCTGAGTTAATAACCTTTCTAGAGGGTGGCAAATTACCACGTAAGAGGTTCCCTAGAGCTTTGATTACACAGTTCCTGCTGTAAGAAGGCTTATTATATCTCAGTGCAGATAAAGTTGATAACTCCATTCAGCTGAGATTAATAGTTCCTAGGGATTTAACCAAGGCAGCTTTGAAGTTCGGTCATGAATCATTGTCAGGTCACTTAGGAATACGCAAAACAATTGATGCTATTGAAAACTTATTTTATTGGCCTTCATTGCGATCGGATGTTACCAAATATGTAAGTGAATGTGTCATGTGTCAAAAACATAAAGCTAGTAGTTCTTTACAACAACAGTTTCAGGAATTGCCTCCAGTAACTAAACCTTTAGAGAGAATCAGTCTTGATTTAACAGATATGTTATCTGGTGCAAATGGTTATAGATATGTATTGACTGTTATTGATCATTATAGCCGGTATGTTAAGTTCTATCCCTTGCGAAGTAAGTCTACAGAGGAGGTAAGCAAAAACTTCCTTATGTATCTGAATGACTTTGGTGTACCTATGACTGTCATTCTGGATAATGGTGCTGAATTAACTTCAAATCAATTTAGAGAATTATGTCACGAACATAAGATCAATACAGGTTATATTACCCCATATCATCCACAAGGAAACAGTGTTAGTGAAAGGATGCATAGAACCATGAAAACCATACTAAATGTGATGTGCAAAGGACATCCTTATCAATGGCCAAAGTACTTAGGTGAAACCCAGCGTGTGCTCAATTCTGCGGTACATACCACTCTTGGTGAACAACCTCATTATGTATTTTTCTCTCGCAGGGCACCTAGGCAAGTAACTAGTGTGTTACCCACAATAAATGATGGTGTAGAAGAGACTGCTATTGCAAAAGCACATGAAATAATTCAGAAAACTCATAGAGAGATGGCCAGCAGGTATCGAGCAATAGCCAATCAAAAGAGGAAGAATGAGAAAATAGATGAAAACTGTCTCCTATGGGTTAAAAATTAAAGTGTGATTCCCAGCACAAGTAAGAAACTAAACCCGAGATGGTCTGGTCCTTATGTAGTAACCAAAGTGTTTAAGGATGGTGCTAAATATGAGTTAAAAACTTGTTTGACCACACCATTATTGAACGTGCTGCTGACAAAGTAAAACCTTTTGTAGGACAAGAACAGTGGTTAGTAAAAATGCAGGAAATGGATATTATCAATCCGGATGTGAACGAAAGAATACAAACCAGAGGTGCTTACAATATTGTTCCTCCCTCTAGATTAATTGAGGAAATTTGAGATCATATTTTTTATACGGTATTTTGTATTTTTGTACTTTTATATGGAAATGTATTTTATTCTGTGCCTTAGCATTGTTCATGCATATAACAATTATGTTAATTTCCAAGTGTCTTTATGGGTTATGTTCATAGATTATGGATCTGATAATAACACTTCGTTACCATGAACTTGTACTCGGTTGAGGTTGTGTATCAAGAGTAACCCCATCCAAAAGCTTTACAAACTCTGGTGGAGTTGTTCAAGTTGTGTAACTGATGTGTAAGTTAGTCATTAGGATGCTTTAAGAGGTATATTATCTTCAAAGGTACTTTTCTCCTGCTTAGGGTTATTGAGTGCATGAGACTGAATGACATGAAGAGGTTTGTAAGAAAAATAATCCTAAGTGATTATACCCTTAATGAGGAGTGACTGGGTCTTAATTGAATTTAAGATCACTCTTACATAGGTGTTTTAACTTGGTAAGGTTATTAGGATGGTTAGGCAGAAACGCGCCTTAAGGGTGGCGTCCCACAACTTGCTCTGTATGTCTGACAGCAGACCTTGAAGATTAAATGTTGCGGCCTATATCCGGCTGAGAGATGGCTACTATTCATGGCGCATAAAACTTGTTGTTGTTAGATCTGTTTTCTACCCTAGGTTTTGCAGTTAGTTGATAGTTCTTGATAAATGAAAACCAATTTCCGTAGGGGTAAAGTGATGTAATGACAGAAATGCTTCATTTAACTGAATGGTAATTCCATTTACAATTTTTAGACTTAATAAACGAATTGGTTTTCATCTCATCAAAATGTTATGTTAGCCACACGAAGTTGAGATGGTGTAGGATCGAGTGTGCATACGCCGAGGTAGAGAGGCGTAACAAAGGAGTAGTTGTGTCTATGGTCGAGAGTTTGTGATTGAGTGCCAAGGTAAACAAAGGCGTAGTTGTGTGAGCCTCGGGCGTAGCTGCGCTAGGTAAGCTCAGAGCGTACTCTTCAAGCCGACAGCAACCAGTGTAGAAGGGAAACGGTGTTGCTCCCCCTTATTATTATGTGAAATTCTTACCTTCTCCCTTGTAAAAGGGTACCAGTTTGGAGTACCGAGCATGTACTAAGCTTTTTGTAAGAATAAAAAGACCCCCGGGAAACAGCCTTTCCCTCAACCTCCACTACAAATGAAGACCCGTCCTTCTTCACAGCAAGAGTCAAGTTACCTTAAGCAAAAGCTCAGATTATTAGCCTATACCTATGATGTACACGGCATTAGCCTATGTCAAGGCTTGGTTTGTTATAGGTAGGCTAGCCAGGAGTGAGTCGATTGTCCTAAACTGAATGGTGCCTCCGAACTTAGGTAAGGACAATTGACGAAGGTAGGAGTTTAGTGAAAAGTCATGTGTGAAACGGCATGACAATATATATATATATATATATATATATATATATATATATATATATATATATATATATATATATATATATATATATATATATACATATATATATATATATATATATATATATATATATATATATATATATATATATATATATATATATATATATATATATATATATATATATATATATATATATATATATATATATATATATATCCTGTCCTACCATTTAACTCCCAATATTATTCTTAGGTCTATGTTCTCAAATCTATAAAACCTGTCATACCAACACTTAACCCTGGATAGGTACGGTGGGTCGTTTGCGACCCCGAGCGTCAAAAAAAAACAGGTTTTTCTCACGTGACTCACCCCTGTGACTGAATTTGTGGGTGATCGACCTGCAGGAGGTGTCTCCCCTACACGCTCTAGTAGTGTCCAGATGTGCATTGCTGTAGCTGTACTCCTTCCCCGATTTCTGAGACGCGTCGGGGTCGTTCGCGTCCGAGTTTACCCTTCTGAGGTAGTTTGCATAATTATCAAAGTTATTACGTATTATGAAATTGTCGTAGAATGGTGCAACTTGTATAGGTTATCAGTTGTGGAAAGTCTTGGTGGATTGTTTGGCTACCATGTGCATGTTTTTTTTTTTTAGTTAAAATGTCGTTCATCACCACGAGGACCATTTTACCGCGAGTGCCCCTTTTTCATTTTTTTTCATTTTTTTGCCAAGTCATTTTTCCGTAAGATATTGCCAAATAGTGTCGTAAAACTTTTGCTTGTTTAGTGTTGGAAAGTGTGTCTAGATGATCTGGCTACCCATGCATGACTTTGTTTTTGTCAGATACGACGTAGTTATTGGTATATTGGGTATTTAACTGCGGTTACCAATTTCTGTTTTTTTTTCAATATTTGTAAAAATTACTACGTAGTAAGGAATTGCCGTATATTATTCATTTTTTTTTCATGTTTATGTGTTAGAAAGTGTGCCTTGATGGTTGGGCTAACACGTGCATGTCTTTTTTTTTATCTGAGATGTCGTATATTAGAATGTCGGGTATTTTACCGCGAGTGTCCCTTTTTAATTTTTTTTAATTTTTTTGCCAAGTCATTTTTCCGTAAGATATTGCCAAATAGTGTCGTAAAACTTTTGCTTTTTTAATGTTGGAAAGTGTGTCTAGATGATCTGGCTACCCATGCGTGATTTTGTTTTTGTCAGATACGACGTAGTTATTGATATATTGGGTATTTAACTGCGGTTGCCAATTTCTGTTTTTTTTTCAATATTTGTAAAAATTTACTACGTAGTAAGGAATTGCCGTATATTATTGATTTTTTTTTCATGTTTATGTGTTAGAAAGTGTGCCTTGATGGTTGGGCTAACACGTGCATGTCTTTTTTTTTATCTGAGATGCCGTATATTAGAATGTTGGGCATTTTTCCGCGAGTGCCCCTTTTTATTTGTTTTGCATTTTTTTGCTTAGTCATGTTACCGTAAGGAATTGGCAAGTAGTGTCGCAAAACTTATATTTTTATAGAGTTGGAAAGTGTTTCTAGATGATCTGGCTACCCATGCCTATTTTTTTTTTAGCCAGATATGGCGTATATATAAGTATGTGTTCGATTTTCCTGTGATTGCCATTTTTTCGTTTTTTCCCATTTCTTTCAAAATTACTACGTACTAAGGAACTATCACAGAGTAATATTTCATTTATATGTTTATTTGTCGGAAAATATGCCTTGATGGTTTGCCTAGCACGTGGCTGAAATTTTTTTTTTCTGAAATGCCGTATATTAGAATGGCCATTTTTCCACGAGTGCCCGTTTTTATTTGTTTTGCATTTTTTTGCTTAGTCATGTTACCGTAAGGAATTGGCAAGTAGTGTCGCAAAACTTATATTTTTATAGTGTTGGAAAGTGTTTCTAGATGATCTGGCTACCCATGCCTATCTTTTTTTTTAGCCAGATATGGCGTATATATAGGTATGTGTTCGATTTTCCGGTGATTGCCATTTTTTCGTTTTTTCCCAATTCTTTCAAAATTACTACGTACTAAGGAACTATCACAGAGTAATGATTCCTCTAGATGTTTATTTGTCGGAAAATTTTGTTTACTTTTTTTTTGATTGAATATCATCAAATTTTTTTAGCTAAAATATTGTTTTACATTTTTTTTTTCGATTTTATTTCCCTTCAAAAAAAATTTTTTGGGTCAGAATTTTAATTTTATAGTCGTAAAATAATCGACTATTATCCAGCAACCCACCATACAATTTTTATGCATATCCAATAATAATTAGATTAGTAAATAACACCTTGAAATTGACATACCCTTCCTACATTTCAAGTGGCAGATTAGGGAGTCTGAGTCAGTGTGGTTGGCGGCCATTTTGTGGACATATCCGAAGCGTAAGCTGCCCTATCTATATATATTCTTGTTCCCTATAGAATTTGTGATATTTTGGTATATTTTTACTGCATAAATATCATATTATATATTAAATATATGTATTTTTTTACGAAATTTCCAAGTACTCAAAAAATTACCTTTAGATATGGCCCCTGATATAAATGTAATTTACAAAATAATGAAGATTTTTTTACATATTTCTATTTTAGGATAACATATGTTTATTCCCTAAAAAAATTAGCCACTTCCTATTTCATTTGGGTACCCAAAAAAATTCATGAAATTTGGACAATTTTTTTTGGCCAAAAAAAGTTACCCTTTTTTTCTCATTTCAGATCTTCACCTCCATGGGTCTGACTTCATCCAAAATACATCAAGATGTGTCCTAAACATTCAAGAATCAATTCCTAAAAGGATTTGTGTATATATGTATAAACTTTTTTTTTATGAATTTTTATGTCAGGTTTTTTTTTCTACTTAATTTTTTAAAATATTTATAATAAATAGTTTTTCTGCAGATGAGTAGTATTTATCTTTACAGTTGTTTTAAGCATTCTTTGAAGTTTTTTTTGGCAAAAGAAAAAAGGAGGTTACTGCAAAAACTGATTTTTCAAGAATTTTTTTTGGCGTCGGGGTCGTTCGCGTCCGAGTATACCCTTAAAGGGGTGTCCGAGGACCGTACCTATCCAGGGTTAAAAGTACGGCAATAATAAAACTACCTAAAGATAGTGAGAAAATTCCAATGGAAAAAGGAGTTAGACAGGGAGACCCTACCTCTCCTAAATAATTCACAGCATGCCTAGAATATGCTTTAAAAATAGATTGGGAAAATGCAGGAATCAATATTAATGGGGAATGCCTAAAGACTTAGTTGTGAGTAGTTAATCAGGGAGGAATTACATAAGATTATAAAAGATATGAATAAAGCAGAAATGTAGGACTGAAAAAGAATATTCTAATTTCTATCAACGCTGTTAAAAATCAAGAACTCTTTTTGCATAATTGCAACAACAACCTCATTTCTTAAGAACACCAACTTTACCCGAAATGTTATATGCTTTTAACTAGGATTTTGTTCGGCTTTTCTTTTTTTTTTTTCTTTTTTCTTTTCTTTGGCAATACTTATTAACAGTAACTAGTTTTGGATGTTTTCTGTTTTACATGACAATGTCTGACGGCATATTCAATTTCTATTTAAATCAGGATTTTCTACTGATTTAAATCACATTAATTATTAAGTCAAACCAACCTTGCTGTACTTACATGAGTGGAAGTCCCCTGTCCTGCAGTGGACTAGCAACAGCTGATGATAATATAATACTTGTAGGCATATATATATATATATATATATATATATATATATATATATATATATATATATATATATATATATATATATATATATATATATATATATATATATATATATATATATATATATATATATATATATATATATATATATATATATATATATATATATATATATATATATATATATATATATATATATATATATATATATATATATATATATATGTATATATATATATATATATATATATATATATATATATATATATATATATATATATATATATGTGTGTGTGTGTGTGTGTGTGTGTGTGCGTGTGTGTGTGTGTACGTATAATCCTATATAAATTATATATCCGCGTAACTTGAATTTATTCTGAAGTTGCATAACACCAGCCCCCCCCCCCCCCCTTATGCAACTTTCAGAATGATTTCAACATTCGTATCAAAAATTAACTGCAATCATTCACCTATTCATTTGGAAATGTTCTACTAAACAATATAGTGGTTATGCGTCATAATTCGCAAGTCAAATAAAATAGTTAAAGTTCTTACTTCTTTGGTGCGAACAGAATAATCCTCCATCTGATCACTGACGGGAAATTTCATAACATCATTAAGAGGCGTCTTTATGACGTCAGATAACGATGTTTTGATAATATTAAGTGGTGTCTTTATTACTTCATTTACTGGAGACTTAATCACTTCATCAGTTGGCGGTTGGGGTTTTATGACGTCATTCGTGGATGTCTTGATGACGTCACTAATCGAGTTTTGTGTCGTGGCGGTGACTATCTTCACGAGAGCCGAATGTGGCCGAGTTAAACCGACTCCTTCAAGCTCGGGTACGACTACCAGCTCCGCCGTTCCCCTATCACTATTTTCTCTAAAATTCTCATCCATAATTCTACCTATCACTGTATCATGAAACGTCGCTGTTCGATACCTTGCGTAGAATTGTTCGTTCTAGTTACCACTGATACGCAGAGTGTTGTTATGAAAACATGGCTAAAGATTACTGAAGAGTGAAAAGAGAATTGTTCCAAAATTATTTATGTAGCAAAAAATTTTGTGATTTTCAGGACGAAAAAAAAATTATATAATTAACTATAAGTTATATGACAATTAGTTATAAATGTTTTAATATCTTTCAAATCTGTCTCTTAAGGAAAATATATATAAATTTCTGAAGAATATACTTACTCGAAAGATTATTCCGGGAGCATCCATTTTCTGTGTTTAGAAAACCGTCTATAGGGGAAGCTATATTATTTCGTGGACCATGTTCCCATTTAGCAAAGAAAAAAAAAGGGTTTTGAAATACACAATAGCCTAAGATGTTAAAAATTTACATCACTCAAATTGTGTGCATAGGGATGATAACATTAAGAGGAGATGGAAAGAATATTTTGAGCAACTATTGAATACTGAAAATGAGAGATAGGAGCTGGGAGAAGCACAAAGGGTTGAAGGGACAGTGATGGAGACAGATTACAGAAGTGAAGCTGGCATTGAGTAAAATAAAAAAAAAAAGAGAGAATGTTAAAGCACCAGGTTCATAAGAGTTTGAAATTGAAATGGCAAAGATACTCACTACAAATAGGGGAAGAATGATGTGGGATTTATCAAGAGCAATATGGGAAAAGGAAATAATGCCTAAAGACTGTGCGGAGAGTTTAATGGTATTTGTATTTGAGCAGAAAGGTGACATCATGGAATGTGGTAACTAGGCCTACCGGGGAATTAAACTAATAAAGGGTAATAGATGAGAGATTGAGAGACATTTTAAAGAGTGGGAAATAGCAATAGGGATTCATGATGAGGAGAGGGACTGAGGATACATCTTTATAGTAAGGCAGTTGCCTTAAAAGGGAATAGAGGGATCTAGAGAAGGCTTTATATGGTAGAATACGGTCCCAAGAAAAGCTCTAACGGATACAGAGGGTCACGACTCCATTTTTTAAGAAAAAAAAAAGTTTGACTATTAAACTTAGGCTTCTTTTCCAGAAAAAAGAAAGGATTGTTAAACATAGGGTTTTGGAAAAACAAGTTTGACTATTAAACTTTGGATTTTCGATAAAAGTTAGATTGTTAAAACTTTTGGTTTCCGAAAAAGAAGTTTGACTTAAACTTTGGATTTTGAAAAAGAAGTTTTTATGTTAAACTTTAGGCTTTCTAAAAAGGAGTTTGACTGTTAACTTTATTTTTTCCGAAAAGAATTTTAACTGTTAAACTTTGGGTTTTCGAAAAGGAAGCTGGCCTGTTAAATTTTGGGTTTTCGGAAAAAAAAATTAACTAGTAATTTAGGGCTTTCAAGAAAAAAAAGTTATACTTTTAAACTTTGGGTTTTCGAATAGAAAAAAAGCTTGGCTTAAACTTTGCGTTTTCTTAAAAAAAAAAAAAAAAAAAAAAAAAAAAAAAAAAAGTTTGACTAAGGGCTCGGCCAGACCAAGCGCGATGAGCGGCGAGGTTAGCGGCATGACTCGGTGGTAAGCCAGCAACAAAATGTTGGGTGGCCACACCGGAACCGCCACACCTCTCTCGCTCCTCACTCCCAGCTGATAGCCTTCCTCGTAAACATGACGATGGTGTTTGAGTAGGAAATTACTTCCGATTGAAAATCGTTATTTTAATCTGAACTATAAATTAAAGAAGAGTCTGGATTCACGATTTTAATAAACAGAGAAGGGAAAATAAGTTAATTTTGAAATTAATGTTGCCAGTCTCGTTTGTACGGCGACAGATTTAATGAATATCTACATATTTCACAAGTCTTTTGATTCTTTGATGGCAACATCCTTCCTGGATTCAGGCTCAAAAAACAAACGTCGAACTATAGACAACCTCAATCTCTCTCTTACCAGGTATTATAATTGCTTCAATTATGATAAAGTTCACGAAAAATCATTGTTCCTTTCATTCCAGGATTAACTAGCATTTGCATAAGATATATTGTTTAAGTGTACATACGATTCTTTTCACGTTTGAAATTCTCTCTCTCTCTCTCTCTCTCTCTCTCTCTCTCTCTCTCTCTCTCTCTCTCTCTCTCTCTCTCTCTCTCTCTCTCTCTCTCTCTCTCTCATATATATATATATATATATATATATATATATATATATATATATATATATATATATATATATATATATAGATAGATAGATAGATAGATAGATAGATAGATAGATAAATAGATAGAAATGGTGATTAAATAGGTTGCAAAGCACAAAAAGGCGTAGGCCTACCCACTATTTTATTACTATCCATTTGCAGTTGATTGCCATAACTTCCATTTATTTAATTTATTTTTGCCCTCCGAAACACCTCCCAATAAATTGTTGATTAGTAATGGCTGGAAACGAACAATTGAACGCCTACCCCTTCAGGAACTGATGAAAAATTGCGTAATCTTGGGTGAAGACGCTCGAGCCGCCGCGATTTTTTAAAACATGAAACATAGTCTGGCGGCAACTGTAGCGGCTTGAGGCTTCCCGCGCCTCCTATCTGGCCACCTACGTAAGATACTGAAGGTTTCAATTTTCCGCGGGAACCTCTTGCCGCTAACCTCGCCGCTAGCCGCGCTTGGTCTGGCCGGGCCCTTAGAGTTTTCAAGAAAAAAAAGGTTTGATTGTTTAACTTTGGGCTTTAAAGGAAAATGTATGGCAGTTAAACTTAGGGTTTTCAAGAAAAAAAAAAAAAAAGTTTGACTGGTGAACTTTGGGTTTTCAAGCAAAAAGTTTGACTTGGCATATGGGTTTCAGAACAATATATATTTTTTCAGTTATCTTTGTTTTCAGGTATCGTCCTTTATTAAATTATTTGGCTCTTTACAGTCCTCTGCTCAAAATTAAAAAACTATTTATGATTCAACATTTGATTTTGAAAGTAAATCTATGGTAGGTAAGTGCAACAGTGTGGTAATCAGGTCAATTCTCTTCATGGCTTATTTCTTAGGCAATATATACATATATGTAAATATATTATTACGACTGCAAAATTACATAAACTCCCAAACCCTAAACTCACCTGTTTATCTTTACATAAGTCTGTTAAACTTGAAAAATACCCGAGCTCTGAGAAAATTATGCAATTCCCAGACGGCAATGCATATGAACACTGAATATCCAAAGGTCTCTTACTTACACTAAAAACAAAACTGGGTGACTACTTTATAAGAACTATTCACAAACAACCTCTTACTTTGATTCTTAGTCAGGGATTACGAATATTCACTGTTATAAAATATTGGTGATCGAAATAATACACTCTTTACAAAAATAAATATTTTCTATAAAAAAGTTACAATAATAATAATACAAAAAGAATTAACACCAGAAATGAATCACTCGAAATATTAAATCTGAACAAAACCTTATTACTTTATAAAAATTATACAATCACTTCTTTCACTGGAAATTAACTTATAAAAATATTTAATTTTGATAATTAATGAAAATAGTTATCACTTTAACACTAATGATTAAACACTTAATGAAATTTACATAAATGTAACTGATACACTTACGTATTTTGGCTCATATGAGGATTCCGAACATTCCCCACTTCCCTGTCCTTATCCTTATTATTATTATTATAAATACACACAGGTCTCTCACTGCTCCCACAGAGAGAGGACCTCATGACTGCTGTTGCTACTGCTAAGCTGTCTCGCCTCGCTGACTGCCTGCCGACTGTCACCTGCTGCTTTTGTCTGGAGATAGCTTCTTGCTGACTGCCGCTGTTTGCTGCCCTCTCAGCTTACAGAGATTGCCGCCGCCGCCGCTGTCGACAGTATTCCTGCCTGTAGGGGCTGCCTTGTGCTACCCCTACTATGTAGCCTGCCGTAGGATGCCATTTAGTGCCACTGTCAAGGGCCTTGCTCTCAAATACTGGTTTATCTTCAGCCTTCTCTATAAGGAAAAATCAAAGGACTTGTTAGGTTTCATGCTCTAAAACTATCCTTACTTTTCTGACAACTAACAGACCCTCCTGTGGTACATCTGGTAACCCTTGTGGTCTTTAAAACTCCAGTCGAAACAGTGGCAAGAGGCATAGGGCTTCTAGGCTTGGCACCTATAAGCCAAGTATAGGTGATAGGAGTTAGGGGATAGGGCTTTGCTAACCTGGCGTAAATAAGCTAGGATTTAAAGTCACACACATAGTTTCAATAAAGAAATAGGTTGTACTATATTTTATTTACATCCCTAAAAGCCTCCTTGCCTGCAGGAGTGGACTGCTGGGCCGACTTAGTGCTTTGTAAGCAGTAAGGAAGCTACTATCTAGCTACTAATAGGATAGATAGGGCCTCCCTGATTAACCGTTCTTTTACAGATTCTGTTATTCATCCTTCTATCTTTATCTATAACTTTGTCTGGGGCCTTGGGGCTTAAAGGGTTGGACAACTCAACCAGACGCAATGTCTATCCTCAACCCCCCACTATGAACTTGGCTAGGAAGAAGGTAAATGAGCTGACCCTGGAAGAACTGGAGCTAATGGCTTGTGAAGAAATGGAAGAACACCCGGACTTGAAACCATGCCTACCCAAGGAACAATCCAACAGGAAACGAACTCAAGGAGACACTGAGCAGGACAAAGACAACCAGGAATGGACACAGGTTACAAGAAAAAAAAAAAAAAAAAAAAAAAAAACAGGCAAAGAGGAATTCTGACCCTGCTGAAACTGGACCCCAGGCATGAACCAATTTAAGGAAGAAAGAATCCAACTGCTGAAGAGCAGAAAATTGTGAAGACCTACTACTTTAGGGTAGTAGCCAGCAACTCTTCGGAGGCTTTCAAGGCAATAGCAGCCTTCGAACAGAAACATAGAAACCTGAAAATTGTAGCCAACCCCAACCGCCAAGGGTAATGGACCATCTCCACCAAAGATGCGAGAGCCCTCATCATACTGAGAGGCACCTCCGACATTCATCTGAGAAAACTCAGAGAGGAGGAAGAAATCAAGAAGGCTGTTGTTGTGGGCTACCCCCCTGACATGATGGAAAGCCATTTAACACAACTGCCCAACATTACAGCGGCAGAGAGAATGAACAACAAGGCTGGCTACTTAACAAAGGCCACCCTTGTCACTTTCAAGAGGACTCCCCCCAAGAAAGTAGACCTTGGAGTTTTCGGCAGTTTCTGGGTTAAAAAGTACTACCCAGACCACTTAAGATGCGACAACTGCCAGAAATTTGGCCACCATAAGGACCAATGCCAGGCCAAATTTTCCACCTGAGCAGTATGAAGCCAGAGGCACCCAACTCAGGACTGTATTGATAAAAAGGCGGCAGGAATTCCCACCACACCTAAATGCCCCAACTGCAAAAGGGCCACACTGCCATGGCTTGGGGATGTCCTGAAAGGGTAGCCAGGGTAATTGCTGCCCTCCTCAAGGAGAAGAAAGAGGAGCCTAGAGGGAGGACGGCTCCCAAACTTTGCCAAGGAAGAGGTACTACTCTCGGGAGGAGCTCAGGACAGGCTCCAGAGCTAGATCCTCCTTAGAGCCCCAGCTTCCACACCTCAGGCCCCAAAACCTCTACCTAGAACTATCTTCATCAAGACTACAGTTCTTAGGAAAAAACTTACTGACCTTGTTACACAGGCTGTGACCAGAAAAATCAGTGCTGACACTATTGCAGCCAGCATTGAAAAAGTTCTCATGGGTTTCCTCTCCAAGCCCAAGTCCTCCTCACCCCCACTAATGCTATCCAGGAGATCACCTCCCATGCCACAACACCAACACTTTCCACTCCATCACCACTATCACCCGCACCTTCCACATTCGCTACATCAGAACCCATCCCCATCATCCCACTCACCTCAGCCACCATCACCTCATCCACCTGATCCACCCTATCCACAGATGTCATGGCAATTGCCTTCGCTCCAAGGGACCCAAGACAGTACTCTTCAACATACACTCAGGAATAAGGGTTCTTAATTGGAACTCGGCCAGAGTGAGACCAAAAGTTTCCTCCCTAATTGCAGTATGCAAAACGGGGGAGATAGATTTCATCCTGTTGCAAGAAACATTCCTAACAACAGGAAAAAAAGTTGAAAATTGCAGGTTACAATACCTACACCACAACACAGATATGCACATTAGTTACATTAGTTAGAACAACAATACCAACAACAAGGTTACACAGCCCAATTCCTTGTGGTACCAATGTAGAGACACTGGCAGTAGCAGCAACATTACTGAACCAAAAGGTAGTCATATACAACATATGCAGAAAAATAAACAGGGAAGACAGATGAGAGCTGCAATTGACACAACTCTTTGCATATGCAGAAAGAACACCAACACTTATATGTGGGGATTTTAATGCACACCATCCTATATTATCATCCCCATCAATGGCAAACCCTTCAGGGGAGCTCATAGCCTTTGCCCTGGAGGAATTTGAAGGAGTCGCCCTTCAAAACACAGGGAAACCTACACACTTAGGAGGAGGCAGACTAGATCTGACATTTGGCGCAACAGCAATAAGACACCTAACTAGATGGCGAGTGCACTTAACCCTGATTAGTGATCACTTTGCCACAGTAACCGAATTGGAGATACAACAGCTACCTTCAATTCCACCACCTCCACCAAGATGGAATCAACACCTGGCAGACTGGGTCTGCTTTTAACTAGCCATAGAGGAATGGGCAATAAGCTACAATCCTCCAGAGGATATAGATCAACTAGAGAAAGACCTAGTTAATGCATTTCACAGCACAGCTAATAAAGCAATACCCCTGAAGGCCGCAAGAGGAAACTACACATACAAGGACTCCTGGTACTACTGCCCAGAAGTAAGGAGACTTAAAACACGGCTCAATAGGGTCACAAAAGTTTACAGAAGAAGATCCACAGAAGAAAATAGAAAACTACTGCAATCAGATAAAAATAATGTACAACAAAGAATCCATAAAATAAGAATAGAAAAATGGATGGAATGGTGCACAAACTTGTCACAGTACACAACACTCACAGGGTTATGGAAATGGCTACACAGAGCCGAAAAAAGGAGGACACCAGTTGCAACACACCCACACCCACAAGAGGAGGCAGAAAGAATTGCAACAGCCTTTGCAAACAGAACACAATCAGCTAATCTCTCCCCTAAAACCAGAATACTACAAGAGCAACTGGCGCCAGCCAGATGGGAGGAAATTAACACAGCCTGCCAGTTAAAAGATGACACAGACACCCCATACACAATTGAGGAATTGAGGACAGTGCACAAATCAGGAAAAGACACTGCGCCAGAGACAGACAGGATTACCTACACCATGATCAAACACATGGCTCCAGAGGAGAAACCACATTCCTGGGGTTAATAAACAGAACACACCTTGAGCACACAAGGCCTCAAGCCTGGAGGCAACAAGACACACAGCCGATCCCCAAGCCAAAGGATCCAGGGAATCCCAGACCAATAGCTTTAGTATCCTGCGTGGAAAAGACAGGAGAAAAAATGGTTCTAAAAAGAATGAAGTACAAAATTGGCCCCCTACACAAACAGCTATATGCATATCAGGAGGGAATTGGAACGACTGAATGCATTACTAATGTTCTCATCTGTATTACTCAAAAGAAGGCAACAATAGTCTTCATAGACTTTGAAAGAACAAGCCTTTGAGCTTGCCAGCCCAGCAGCAATGCTGCAATCAGTGGCCAGAAAAGGAGTAAAATGTCACTTACTAGCATGGACTAAGAACTATGTGCTAGGAAGACAAGCTAGAGTCAAATTTCAAGGAGTGATATCAGCTTTTCATGACTTGGAAAATGGCACACCACAAGGAGGGAGTCTCAGCCCCTCCTTTTCAACATCCTCATGGAAAACATAGCCTCTCTCCAACTCCCTGAAGGAGTATAGATATTTATCTATGAGGATAACGTATGTGTAATAGCTCGAAGACTAGTCAGAATGGTAAGAATGCAGAGAGCACTGAACGACATCAGTCAAAAGTCCAATGAGCCTGGACTGAAAATAAACTTGGGTAAAACCAAGGCAATGACAATTAAAACCCCAAACCCACTGCATCCACTCACAATAGGAATGGAACCCCTAGAGTGGGTGGACAATTACACATACCTGGAAGTTGTAATAGACAAACAACTCACCTTCAAGGAGGAAATCAAGTATCTCAAGGAAAAGGCAAATGCCAGACTGGCAGCCATGAGATACATGACTAAACTAAATGACGGAGCAAATGAGCATGTTCAAAAGAAGTACTACCTAGACTGTTCCAGAACGCTAGTAGACTATGACGCTCCAACCCTAACCAACCTGACTGACACCCAAAAAGCCTCAGTAGAAGTAATTCAAAACAATACCATGAGGCTCATGCTAGGAGACCTTATATTGACAAGACTGTGCAACATAAGGATGGAAACTGGTCTGCCATCCCTTGAAGACAGGATTGCACAGAGAAATGCATCCACAATTGCAAAGATGTTCCTCTCAGACAAAGACTCGATAACAAAAAAGAGAGTAAGAGAGGAACTATCAAAGCAACGTGAGGTTCAAACCCCAAGCTCCTATGGCAAAGACCATAGTAACAACATAAAGAGCCTGGGCCTAGCTGGGGATATTA